>NC_064808.1:7767972-7812906 GCF_023721935.1 Panthera uncia | reverse complement strand
AAAAAAAAAAAACAATAAAAAAAGAAATGGGCAGAAGACATGAATAGACACTTTTCCAAAGAAGACATTCAGATAGCTAACAGACACACGAAAAGATGCTCAACATCACTCATCATGAGGGAAATACAAATGTTTTTCCCTTCAATCAGAGAAATTTCCTTGGCCCTAAGCTCAAAAAATTGTAATAAAAATTTATCACGGCTAAAGGTGTGGTAAAATTAGCACGTGGTGGAGAAAGTGTAATTCGACAACACACAACATTTTCAAATATTTTCTGCAAAATTCCTGTTGATGAGCAATAGAATTACCCACCATAAGCTTTAAATACCTTACATTTTCACTGGCTTTGTAAATTTGTCCAATTAATTTTCTCGGTGACCCACACATAATTTTGCCAACATCCGTGTAGAACATCTTGGCCTACTGCACTTCATATTGTATTGAATTAGTGGTTTATCTCTTTGTTTAAAACTCTTCTTGCCTTAGCTGTTGTGTGATGGGCAGAGGCTGGAAGAATTTTGAGGAGCATGATACGAAAAGCCTAATTTGCCTTGAGTATTAGTTGAAAGATGGCTGTTAATACTTCTGGTGAGGACTCAAAGAGGTGAAGAACACGGTGGGAAAAAACAGCATCATCTTAGAGAACTCCTACGTTGTCACAGAAACATAGAAAATGTTTTTATATATTTTTGAGAGACAGAGAGAGAGAGAGAGAGAGAGAGAGAGAGAGCGAGAGAGAGAGCACAAGTGGGAGTGGGGCAGAGAGAGAGGGAGATGCAGAATCCGAAGCTCCAGGCTCTGAGCTGTCAGCACAGAGCCCGGTGTGGGTCTCTGAACCCATGAAACGCGTGATCATGACCTCAGTCAAAGCCAGAGGCTTAACTGACAGAGCCACCCAGGCACCCCAGAAGTAATTTCAGTTTTATACAAACTCTCACAGAGGGAAAGACTCTTTGAAACCAATTCTGTAAGGCCAGAATTACTCTGATACAAAAACAAGATGACAATATTGTAAGAAAAGGAAACTACAGAGCCATACCCTCATGAATATAGACGCAGAATATCTCAATATAATTTAAGAAAACAACATCCAACATTGTATAAAAATAATATATTAAGACTGTATGGAGGTTATCCCATAATTACAAAGGTGCTTTAACATTTGAAAATGAATTGCTATAACTTTCTCTATTAGGACACCAAAAAAGAAAAAAAAAAAGATCATTTCAATATATCTGGCAAATTGCATCTGTTCTTGATAAAAACTTTTGGCATTGTAGGAACAAAAGGGAATTCTTCAAACAGATAAAGGGAACCTTATAGAAATTTTTCAAATATCACAGCAACATGCGGAAGAATGAAACTAGACCACTTTCTTACAGCATTCACAAAAATAAACTCAAAATGGATGAAGGACCTGAATGTGAGACAGGAAAACATCAAAACCCTAGAGGAGAAGGGAAAAACCTCTGACTGCAGCTGCAGCAATTTCTTACTTGACACATCTCCAAAGGTAAGGGAATTAAAAGCAAAAATGAACTACTGGGACCTCATTAAGATAAAAAGCTTCCGCACAGCAAAGGAAACAGTCAACAAAACTAAAAGGCAACTGACAGAATGGGAAAAGATATTTGCAAATGACATAGTGGACAAAGGGCTAGTATCCAAAATCTATAAAGAATTCACCAAACTCCACACCTGAAAAACAAATAATCCAGTGAAGAAATGGGCAGAAGGCATGAATAGACACTTTTCTAAAGAAGACATCCAGATGGCCAACAGGCACATGAAACAATGCTCAACGTCACTCCTCATCAGGGAAATACAAATCAAAACCACACTGAGATATCACCTCACACCGGTCAGAGTGGCTAAAATGAACAAATCAGGAGACCAAAGATGCTGGAGAGGATGTGGGGAAACGGGAACACTCTTGCCCTGTTGGTGGGAATGCAAACTGGTGCAGCCGCTCTGGAAAACAGTGGAGGTTCCCCCCCAAATTAAAAATAGATCTACCCTATGACCCAGCAATAACACTGCTAAGAATTTATCCGAGGGCTACAGGAGTGCTGATGCATAGGGGCACTTGTACCCCAATGTTTATAGCAGCACTTTCAACAATAGCCAACTTATGGAAAGAGCCTAAATGTCCATCAAGTGACGAATGGATAAAGAAGACGTGGTTTATATATACAATGGAATACTACTTGGCAATGGGAAAGAATGAAATATGGCCATTTGTAGCAATGTGGATGGAACTGGAAAGTATTATGCTAAGTGAAATAAGTCAGGCAGAGAAAAACAGATACCATATGTTCTCACTCATATGTGGATCCTGAGAAACTTAACAGAAGACCAGGGTGGAAGGGAAGGGAGAAAAAAGTTACAGAGAGGGAAGGAGGCAAACCATAAGAGACTCTTAAATACTGAGAACAAACTGAAGTTGATGGGGGAGAGGGGGAAGTAGGTGATTGGCACTGAGGAGGGCACCTGTTGGGATGAGCACTGGGTGTTGCATGGAAACCAATTTGACAATAAATTATATATATAACAAAATGTATAAATATATAAAAATATATAAATACATAATTATATTATATATAATTATAAATAAATAAATAAAAGAAAATTTCCAAATATCATAGTTAATACTGAAATACTGAATGCTTTTCCCACAAAGATCAGCAATAAGACAAAGATTTCCACTCTCACTTCCATATTGTGTTGGTGTATCTCACCAGGGCAACAAGGCAAAGAAAAGAAAGGTCATCTAGAATAAAAAGGAAACAATTAGTGGGTGAGCAGAACCAGCACAGTAGGTTGTATGAGCTCAATAAATGTTTGCCGAGTGAATAAAATTGTACTGGGTGTTTGGTAAGAATGTCACACTATTTTTTTTAGCCTCTTTATCACCCGCTTCACTTTATGCTTCTCCAGCATCACCTGAGTATCCATTTCCCTGTGCTTCACCCATTCTCGGAATGAACTGCACATTTAAAAGTCTCTGCAGCTTTGGCGAATGAAAGTTGGCATTTCATTTTGGTGTATATTTCTTTGATCACTATTAAATATGAGCCTCCTTTCATAGGATTGTTATTCATGTGGTTTTTCCGCCCTGGAAATTATTTGTTCTTGCTCTTTGCTCGCTTCTTGTGTTGAAGTAGAATCTTATTTATAATGATATTTTATTAAATATGTACCCATGCATATCCATTCACATTTTAGAATCATTTATCACGCTAATTGCCCTTTAACACTTGATAGTATTTATGATATTTTTAAATGATTCATGTTGATTTTTTAAAATACAAAGCCAGGGGTGCCTAGGTGGCTCAGTTGGTTAAGCGTCCGAGTTCAGCTCAGGTCATGATCTCATGGTTTGTGGGTTTGAGCCCCGGGGTCGGGCTCCATGCTGACAGCTCAGAACCTGGACCCTGCTTCAGATTCTGTGTCTGCCTCTCTCTCTGCCCCTCCCCTGCTCGCACTCTGTCTCTCTTTCAAAAATAAATAAACGTTAAAAAAACTTTTAAGTGTGGTTGGCCAAAAGACAAATGGTTGGTTATAATTCTAGAGAAATTGTTAGGTGTAGTTGGCTTTCAACAATAGCCAGATGTATCTTGCATGTGTTGAAGACAATGATGTGTCTGATTCACTCCTTGCTGACGTTTGTTCTGTGAAAGCCTAAGTCTTGCTAACAACTTTTTGTCAGACTCAGTTCTAAAAGCCCTCATTCTGACTTCAGGGAATAATCCCTTGGCTTTCAGTGGAAAATGCCGTTATTTTCACATGGGGTAGTTAAGATCAGTGTAATCCCTCAGGAATGGAGGGAAAACCACCTCTCCCCAAACTCTTCCCTCTCTCGCCTTGGGGCAAAGAGGTGTTGACCAGAACAGAAACTCTGCGCCCCCCCCCCCCCCAGGAACATGAACAATATCTGGCTTATCCGATGTCCCATATGATTTGTTGTCAAAAGAGAAGCATATCTGGATGTGAGGGCAAGAGCTCTAAAGAGAATCTGGAGCAAGAAAATATTGTTCCCAAAATGCTGTAGGTTGAGTATCAGGCCATAAAAGGGTACAGCGAGTGCCAATTTGCACTGAATAAAAGGAGTAGACATACTTCATAAGCTTTAGAGCCTAAGGGACGTTCCCTAAGATTTCTAAGACAGCCTTAACAATTGATGACAGTATTGGTCCAGGTGATTTATGGTCTGTTAAAGAAAACGGCTCATCCTGTTTTATGAAACTTTTAAAAAATCTGGAAGTTATTTTACCAGCAAAAATGGGTTTGCTTGGGGCACCTGGGTGGCTCAGTCAGTTGAGCACACGACTTGAGCTCAGGTCACGATCTCATGGTTTGTGAGTTCGAGCCCTGCGTCGGGCTCTGTGCTGACAGCTCAGAGCCTGGAACCTGCTTCTGATTCTGTGTCTCCCTCTCTCTCTGCCCCCCCCCCCCCCCCCACTCATGCTCTGTCTCTCTCTGTCTCAGAAATAAACATTAAAAAAAAGTTTTTAAAAATGGGTTTGCTCAAGAATAGCAGATAATTGCAATCTGGGACAAGCAGGCTACTAGCTAAACCATAGGGATGTCCAATAAAGAAAGGAGAGGAATGCTATTTTAAAGACAAGAAGGAAGAAGTAGAGAAAGTTTGTTTAGAATCAAGTCCACTGAAGAAAACAAGAGTTCAGGGTGATGATGGTTTTTCATTGACTGAGTTGCAGGGGTGGCCAATTTATTAGAGAAAATTCAATGTACATCTTTCACTGTTGGAGCCTGTAATTGGTGATTCTTTCCTGTTGACAATTCTTCCTGTAATTGACACTGAGTGGTATAGCTCCCCCTTGTACCCTCCCCTTCTAGCATCCTGAGTCGACATTTGTAAGGGTTCCCTTTATTAATTTTCACAGGACTTTTATTTTTAGGGCAGTGATCTTAACATAAAATTATCGCGGAACATGATGTAAAATTGGGCTGTTTATGGTTATGGTTTATACTGAGGCCCCGAGAAAAGAGATGGTAAATACCTACATATTCTAGTGAAAGTTATAAAACCACCCATGCAGAAGAAAGTAATATGAAATCTGAGCTCATCACTCAACTGGATGGTATAAAGTGCTGAGAATGATAGGGCTAGATGTCGAAAGTTAGGAAATGATTTCTTTGCAGAAGTTCAGCATTGTGTGAATCTTTTTC
The DNA here is from genome assembly GCF_023721935.1 of Panthera uncia. Lineage (NCBI taxonomy): Eukaryota > Metazoa > Chordata > Mammalia > Carnivora > Felidae > Panthera > Panthera uncia. The sequence continues at coordinate 7,807,713 of NC_064808.1, read as the reverse complement.
CTTTGCTCCCCAGCGTGGAGGTCTGAGTGAGTGAAGCTTCAAGGACACTGTAGGGGAGAGCCTGATGTGTGTTTCCTGGATTGAGGAGTACAGTGGCATGACATTTCTAAGAAATCTAAGAGCTGGAAGCAATTGGCTATTAACCTGAAGCATCAGAACTGAGGTAAAGAGACTGGCATCTAACGATATTTCCAGTAACAGATGCAAGGATACATGAATTTGCTAATAGATTAGGTTCTGGAAGGCAGAGCTGGTCTGGAGTCATTTTAATTCTTGTGTGGGAAGAGGGAGGTGGAAAGGGAGCTGGAGTGGGCAAAGTGACCGATAATAGGGCAATACATGGCCAGATTTGCAGGGCCTGGAGGCAAGGAGCCAGAGGAAAATGCATTTCTTGTATGGTAGGAGATAGGGTAAAATGCCAAACGGTTCCAGTGGAAAGCTTTCGAGAACCTACATAGGGTAGGTACTCCAAGGAAAGGAATCTGCTTTGATCATCTATCACGTCCAGCTGCGGACACTTACCAACACTCACACCCATCCTTCCTATCGACTTTTCTTTCCCAAGCTCTGAGTAGGTGGAATTCAGAACCCTGGCCCATAAATTAGGGGGACGAAGAGGAAGCACAGTACAACTAAATAGAGAAATAGTCAACAGTATCTTTTCCCTGTTGCCTTATCAACCCTTAACACTTCCAAGGCAGGTTCAAACTAGGGAGGCAGAGAAGCTATAACTCTGAGTGAAAGCCTCAGGTTTAATTTTTGTTCTTGGCTGGGGTATAGTAGTTACTAAAATGAAGCTATTCTTGTGAGTGAAAGGATGGGGGATTTTTTATTACTGTTTGTGGCTCATCGGAGGTTTCATCCAGGGAAAAGGAAAGAACCACAGAACAGGTGTAAGAAGAAGAGTGAGGAGCGATGAGGCAGGGATTTTTCTTTTTTATTTTATTTATTTATTTATTTATTTATTTATTTATTTTTTTTTTTAAAGATACTTATTTTTACAATAGGCTTTTTTTTTTAATTTTTTTTAACGTTTATTTATTTTTGAGACAGAGAGAGACAGAGCATGAATGGGGAGGGTCAGAGAGAGGGAGACACAGAATCTGAAACAGGCTCCAGGCTCTGAGCTGTCAGCACAGAGCCCGATGCGGGGCTCGAACTCACTGACCGCGAGATCATGACCTGAGCTGAAGTCGGCTGTTCAACCGACTGAGCCACCCAGGCGCCCCGGGATTTTTCTTTTTTAATGTTTAATGCTCTTTATTAAAAAAAATTTATTTATTTATTTTTGAGAGACTGGGGGAGGGACAGTGAGATGGGGTGAGAGAGACTCCCAAGCAGGCTCTGAGCTTATTTTTATTATTTTTATTTTTAATTTTTTAATTTTTTAAAATTTACATCCATATTAGTTAGGATATAGTGCAACAATGATTTCAGGAGTAGATTCCTTAACGCCTCCGACCCATTTGGCCCATCCCCCCTCCCACAACCCCTCCAGCAACCCTCTGTTCTCCATATTTAAGAGTCTCTTCCGTTTTGTCCCCCTCTCTGTTTTTATATTCTTTTTGCTTCCCTTCCCTTATGTTCATCTGTTTTGTCTCTTAAAGTCCTCATATGAGTGAAGTGATATGATATTTGTCTTTCTCTAACTGACTAATTTCGCTTAGCATAATACCCTCCAGTTCCATCCATGTAGTTGCAAATGGCAAGATTTCATTCTTTTTGATTGCCGAGTAATACTCTACTATATATATATATATATATATATATATATATATATATACACACACACACACACACACCACATCTTCTTTATCCATTCATCTGTTGATGGACATTTGGGCTCATCCCATACTTTGGCTATTGTCGATAGTGCTGCTATAAACATGGGGGTGTATGTGCCCCTTCGAAACAGCATACCTGTATCTCTTGGATAAATACCTAGTAGTGATATTGCTGGGTCATAGGGTAGTTCTATTTTTAATTTTTTGAGGAAGCTCCATACTGTGTTCCAGAGTGGCTGCACCAGTTTGCATTCCCACCAGCAGTGCAAAAGAGATCCTCCTTCTCCTCATCCTTGCCAACATCTGTTGTTGCCTGAGTTGTTAATGTTAGCCATTGTGACAGGTGTGAGGTGGTATCTCATTGTGGTTTTGGTTTGTATTTCCCTGATGATGGGTGATGTGGAGCATTTTTTCATGTGTTGGTTGGCCACCTGGATGTCTTCTTTGGAGAAGTGTCTATTCATGTCTTTGGCCCATTTCCTCACTGGATTATTTGTTTTTTGGGTGTTGAGTTTGAGAAGTTCTTTATAGATTTTGGATACTAACCCTTTAAAGGATATGTCATTTGCAAATATCTTCTCCCATTCCGTCGGTTGCCTTTTAGTTTTGCTGATTGTTTCCTTCACTGTGCAGAAGCTTTTTATTTTGATGAGGTCCTAATAGTTCATTTTTGCATGTTTCCCTTACCTCTGGTGATGTGTTGAATAAGAAGTTGCTGCGGCCAAGGTCAAAAGGTTTTTGCCTGCTTTCTCCTTGAGGCTTTTGATGGCTTCCTGTCTTATGTCTAGGTCTTTCATCCATTTTGAGTTTATTTTTGTGTATGGTGTAAGGAAGTGGTCCAGATTCATTTTTTTTCATGTTGTTGTCCAGTTTTCCCAGCACCACTTGCTGAAGAGACTGTCTTTATTCCATTGGATATTCTTTCCTGCCTTGTCAAAGATTAGTTGGCCATATGTTTGTGAGTCCATTTCTGGGTTCTCTATTCTGTTCCATGGATCTGAGTGTCTGTTTTTGTGCCACTACCGTATTATCTCGAAGATTACAGCTTTGTAACACCGCTTGGAGTCTGGGATTGTGATGTCTCCTGCTTTGGTTTTCTTTTTCACGATAGCTTTGGCAATTCGGGGTCTTTCCTGGTTCATACAAATTTTAGGATTGTTTGTTCTAGCTCTGTGAAGAATGCTGGTGTTATTTTCATAGGGATTGTGAACCAGGTAAGATTATTTAGGAAGAAAAATAAGATGTGGAATATTACAAAAGTGGACACATTTTGAAATTTAGAGTAAACGTTTAATAAGTGAAACATTGCACTAGAGCCCTGGGGGAAGAATTATATTTATCAAGAGCAGAAATCACAGATGTCACTCTCCCTATTTGTTGATATGAGACTGTTGTCAAAGCTCTCTCATCAATCTATTACCAGAAGACCTCTTAATGCCATGTGAAACCATATAAAAGAAGATGACATATGGGACATTGTCACAAATGTTTCTTATAAAATACATGCATTTAGGACAGTGGATTTGTGTGTTGTGTTTAGAGAGTTGATAAGTGAAATCAAGAGATCAGTACTTGGTCCCCTGTGTAGAGCACCATGACCCACATTTGATTCAGCTCCAGCCATTTTCCCAGGTAGCCCCAGTGCTGAGTTGTCCTGAGTCAAACTGGCTTACGCCTGCTCCAGCTCTAGTCAGTCACCCCAAACCACCAGCCTCACATAGTCTACGCCGGGGATTTTCCCACACAGGGACACTCTTTCAAACCTGGGAAATGTAGCTGTTTTGTCTAATTCATAGAAATAAATACAGGAAGTCAACCAAAATGAGGAGACAGAGGAATACGCTGCAATGAACGAGTAAGACAAAACGTTAGAAAAATGACTAAATGAAATGGAAATAAGCAATCTGCTTCATAAAAAATTCATGGCAGTGGTCATAAAGATGCTCACCAGACTTCAGAGAAGAGTGGATAAACTTAGTGAGAGCTTCAATAAGGAGATAGAAAATATAAAAAAGAAGTGAGGATAGTCGAAGAATACAATAACTGAAGTGAAAAGTACACTAGAGAGAATCCACAGCAGATTAGAGGATGCAGAAGAATGGGTCAGCGAAACGGAAGACAGGGTAATGGAAAGTGTTCAAGCTGAACAGCGACAATAAAAATGAATTTTAAAAAGTGGTGATAAGTTAAGGAACCTCTGGGACAACATCAAGTGTACTAACATTTGCAGGATATTAGGGATCTCAGGAGAAAAGAGAAAGAAAGGGTGAGAAAACTTATTTGAAGAAATAATAGCTGAAAATTTTCCTAATCTGGGGAAGGAAACGGATTTCCAGGTGCAGGAGGCACAGAGATGGCCCAAACGAGATGACCTCAAGGAGGTCCACACTAAGACACATAATAATGAAAATGTCAAAATTGAAACATAAACAAAGAACCTTAAGAGGCAAGAGAAAAGCAACTTGTTGTGCACAAGAAGCCCATAAGGCTATCAACTGATTTTTCAGAAATTTTGCAGGCCAGAGGGGAGTGGTATGATATATTCAAAGTGCTGAAAGAAAACAACCTACAACAAAGAATACTCTACCTGGCAGAATTTTTCATAATTGAAGGAGAGATAAAGTATTTCCCAAACAAATAACAGTTAAAGGGGTTCATCACCATTAAACTGGCCTTATAAGAAATGTTAAATGGACTTCTTAAGGTAGAAAAGAAAAAACCATAACTAAAAGTGAGAAAATTATAAAAGAAAAAATTCCATGGGTAAAAACAAACATAGTAAAGTAGTAGGTTAATTACTTATATAGCTAGTATGCAGGTTAAACCATAAAAGTAGCAAAATCAATTATTATCTAAGAAATTAGTTAAGGGATTCATAAACTAAAAAGATGTAGAATATTACATTGTATACATAAAGCATGGAGAGGGAGAGTAAAAATGTAACACTTTAAGAATGGGTTTGAACTTAAGTGATCATCTATTTAATATAGACTGCTATACTTAGGATCTTATATACGAATTTCATAGTAATCAAGAAGCAAAACCTATAATAGAAACACACAAAAAAGAGAGAAAGGAATCCAAGCATAACATAAAAGGAGTAACATAACATGAATCACAAGGGAAGAGAGCAAGAGAAGAACAGAGAACTGCAAAAACATCTGGAAAACAATTAACAAAATGGCAACTTGTACATACCTATCAACAACTACTTTAAATGTAAATGGTCTAACTGCTCCAATCAAACGCATAGGGTAGAAGAATAGAAAACACTAATAATAGACTCATCCATTTCTGCCTACAAGAGACTCACTTCAGACTTAAAGACACATACAGATTAAAAGTGAAGGGATGGAAAAAGATATTCCATGCAAATGGAAGCAGAAAAAAAAAAAAAGCTGGAGCAGCAATACTTAGGCAAAATAGACTTTATTTATTTATTTATTTTTTAATTTTTTAAAAATCTTTTTATTTTTATTTTTTAATTTTTTTTAACGTTTATTTATTTTTGAGACAGGGAGAGACAGCATGAACGGGGGAGGGTCAGAGAGAGAGGGAGACACAGAATCTGAAACAGGCTCCAGGCTCCGAGCTGTCAGCACAGAGCCCGACGCGGGGCTCGAACTCACGGACCGCGAGATCATGACCTGAGCCGAAGTCGGACGCCTAACCGACTGAGCCACCCAGGCGCCCCAGCAAAATAGACTTTAAAACAAAGGCTGCAACAAGAGACAAAAAAGGCATTACATAATGATAAAGGGATCAATCCAATAATAGGATATAACATTGTAAATATCTATGCATCCAACATAGGAGTGCCTAAATATATAAAGCAAATATTAACAAATATAAAGGGAAAAATTAAAAATAATATGATATTAGCAGGGGACTTTAATATCCCACTTATATCAATGGATAGATCATCCAGGCAAAAATCAACAAGGAAAGGGTGCTTTTGAACAACACATTGGGCCAGACAGATATAACAGACATACAGAACATTCCATCCCCAAACAACGTGATACACATTCTTTTCAAGTACACATGAAACATTCTCCAAGATAGATCACAAGTTAGGCTATGAAACAAATCTCAATAAATGTAAGAAGATTGAAATCAAATCAAGCAATTTTTCCAATCACAATGGTATGAAACTAAAAATCAATTATAAGAAAAAAAAACCTGGGAAAAACGCAAACACCTAGAGGTTAAACAACATGCTACTGCGCAGCCAATAGGTCAATGAGGAAATCAAAAAAGAAATAAAAAAACAACAACCTGGAAACAAATGGGAAAATGGAAACACAACATTTCAAAATCTTTGGGATGCAGCAAAAGCAGTTCTAAGAGGGGTGTTTATAGCAATACAGGTGTACCCCAAGAAACAAAAATCTCAAGTAAACAAAGTAACCTTCCACCTGAATGAACTAAAAAAGAACAAAAAAGGGGCGCCTGGGTGGCTCAGTCAGTTAAGCATCTGACTTCCGCTCAGGTCATGAGATCGAGCCCCGTGTTGAGCTCCAATCTTGCTTAAGACTCTCTCTGTCCTTCTCCCTCTGCCCCTTCTCCCCTCAAAAAAAAAAAAAAAAAAAAAAAAAAAGAGCATAGGCCCATAAAAGCATTTTCCCAGAGAAGACATAGAGATGGCCGAGAGACACACGAAAAAATGCTCAACGTCAGTAATCGTCAGGGAGGTGGAAATCAAAGCCACAGTGAGATGTCACCTCACGCTAGTCAGAATGGCCGGCGTCAGAAAGACAAGAAATAACAAGTAGTGATGAGGATGCGGAGAAAAGGGAACTCTTGTGCACGGTCGGTGGGAATACAAATTGGTGCTGCCGCCACGGAAAACCCTGTTGAGTTATTCTTCACTCAGAAAAATGAAACTATATTACACACCTGAAACTAATAAAACACTTTATGTTATCTAACTGGAACTAAAATAAAACTTGAAAAATCACAAAAAATTAAAAATAGAAATACCATATGATCCAGTAATTCTACTTCTGGGTATTTACCCAAAGTAAACGAAAACACTAATTTGAAAAGGTATAGACACCCCTATGTTTATAGTAACATTATTTACAACAGCCAAGATATGGAAGCAGCCCGTGTTCGTTGACTGATCGAATGGATAAAGAGGATTACACACACACACACACACACACACACACACACACACACTGGAATATTAGCCATAAAAAAGGAGACCTTGCTGTTTGTGACAACATGGATGGACCTACATGGTATGATGTTAAGTTAAATAAGTCAAAAAGAAAAAGACAAATGCCATAAGATTTCACTTATATGTGGAATCTTAAAAACAAAACAAATGAACGAATAAGTAAAAAACAAATATAAATCAGAAAACTAGAGACTAAACTGGGGTTGCCAGAGGGGAGTTCGGTGAGGGATGGATGAAATAGGTGAAGAGATTAAGAGGTACAAATTTCCAGGTTGAAATAAGCCAAGAGGATGAAACATACAGCATGGGGGAATATACTCTATAATATTGCAATAATTTTGTAAGGTGACTGATGGTAACTACATTTATTGTGGTGAGCATCTCATATTGTATACAATTGTCAAATCACCCTATTGTACAGCTGAAACTAACATTATATTGTATGTCAACTATACTTAAAAAAAAAAAAAGACCTAAGAAAAAGAGATTTGTACTTGAGTCTGAATTATCAAGGTAAAGACCAAACTTATTTGAAAGGAATATGGGGTTCCAATACATCAAGGTTGCAGATAGACTGCACAAGAGCCGTTCAGCTTTGTCTGGGTTTAAAGGCCTTGAGGAATATGTTTTAGCTCAAGCAGGAGACAGCACAGAGACCATTTATTTCAGTGCAGGGACTGATAGAAAGTTCAGAGTGGAGAGAGAGAGAATATGGAATTAAAAAAAAAAAAGGATAAACAAAAAGAAGGGAATTCTGTATGTTAGGGAGTGGCAGGAAAAGGGTTCGTTCTGGAGTCGATGTGGACAAAATTACATGAGCCGATACAAAATTCCTGGTAGTATTAACGTATGGACAAGCATTAGTTTTGGATATCTTCTCTGAAACAGTTGATACTTTAGTATATTTCAGTCATTATAAGTCTTGTAAAATGCTTGAAATGTTTGTATATATTTGACTATTTTTACAACATATATTTTACTATTGTGTCTGTGTCAGAGAACTTGTAATAGAACAGAATTGTTTTTTAAAAAAGAGCTATGATTGAGGGAGGTAAACCATAAGAGACTCTTAAATACAGAGAACAAACCGAGGGTTGACGGAGGTGGGGAGAATGGGTGATGGGCATTAAGGAGGGTACTTGTTGGGATGAGCACTGGGTGTTATATGTAAGTGATGAATCACTGGGTTCTCCTCCTGAAGCCAAGACTACACTGTATGTTAACTAACTTGAGAATAAAAATAAATAAAAAATAAAAAAAAGTAAACAGAGCTATGATTGAGGACATGATGGAAAGGCAATCATTGAAAAACTGAGAAAGAAAAATACGGTAACTATATATAACAAGATTCTAAATATCCTAAATAGATTCTCATGGTTCTGGTTGCCAGAGGATCGGAGGGAGGAATGACTAGGTAGAGCACAGGTCATTTTTAGAGAGATGCTCAATGGTGGATGCATAACATTCTACATTTGCCCCTAAGACCATACAACACAAGACTGTGCCCACTAAACTATGAACTTAATAATGTATCGATATTGGCCAATCCATTGTAACAAATGGGCACATGTTGGGATGAGCACCGGGTATTATATGGAAGTGATGAACCCCTAAATTCTACTCCTGAAACTAATATTACACTACATGTGAACTAACTGGAATTTACATAAAAACTTGAAATACAAAAATTGCAATACACCTACCACATTTATACAAGACATTAACAATACGGGCAAGTGTGAGAGAGGGGGAAATTAGAATCTTCTACTTTCTGCTCAGTATTTCTCTGAAACTAAACTTGCTCTAAAAATTAAAGCCTGGTTGTGAAGAAAAGTTCTCATGGTAAAGAGACATATATCAAGGTTAGAGATAGGCATGGTGTTAGGAATGTTGTGGGAATCAGGGAGTCTATCACTGGGAAAGAGAATAGGGTAAAAGGTGGAGCTCACCACAGAAAGCTATGGAGTAGTGAGAAGCAACAGACCGTGTATACACACAGGAATGCACGCAGATCTCAAAAACCTATTGGTGAATAGTAAAAAGTGAGAAAGAGATTGGATAAATAACATGATGCCTTTTATGTACATTAAGACACCTGCATACCCCATGATAGTACACATTTATGATAACATATACAAATAAAGAGATAACTAATTAGGAAGCACATGAGAATGGTCTCTATGGTGAAGGATGGGAATGAAGACAAATGTGAACACATATATTCAATTTTAGTATATGTGCTACCTAAGTGAGCACAAATACATATATTCAGATATGCATATAAGAAAGAAGTCTTGGGGTGCCTGGGTGGCTCAGTTGGTTGGGCGTCCGATCTTGCAGTTCGTGAGTTCAAGCCCTGCGTTGGGCTCTGAGCTGACAGCTCGGAGCCTGGAGCCTGTTTCGGATTCTGTGTCTCCCTCCCTCTGCCCCTTCCCCACTCATGCTCTGTCTGTCTCTGTCTCCCAAAAATGAATAAATGTTAAAAAAAATTTTTTAAAAATTAAAAATAAAAAAAATGGTGATCACATGGTGAGTTATTGCTGTAGGCGGGGTTGAATCTACTTGATATCTAGCTGCATTTCTTTCCTGAGTTACCTCTTCCACTCTCATAATTATAAAAATATTTATATGCTAATAACATCCAAGTGAATACCCAGCCTCGACCTCTTCTGTGACCTTAATATCCATAAAAGCACATATCTGCCTGAACCTCTGTATGCATGTCTGTTAGGGAACTCCAACTCAGGAAGTCAAAACACACATCTTGGGGCGCCTGGGTGGCTCAGTTGGTTGAGCGTCCGGCTTCGGCTCAGGTCACGATCTCGCGGTCCGTGAGTTCGAGCCCCGCATCGGGCTCTGTGCTGATGGCTCAGAGCCTAGAGCCTGCTTCCGATTCTGTGTCTCCCTCTCTCTCTGCCCCTCCCCTGTTCATGCTCTGTCTCTGTCTCAAAAATAAACGTTAAAAAAAAAAATTAAAAAAAAAAACACACATCTTGATTATCTTCCCAAATTTGCTTCTATCCTAGTATTCTCCCACCTTGTATACTGGCATCAGAATTTACTCATTTGTTCAGGCCAGAGCCTATATTCCCTTGGATACATCTATTTGTCTCACTAGAAGCTCTCCAATAGTAAAAAAAAAAACCCAAAAAAAACAAAAAACAAAAAAAAACCCTGCCCCCCCAAAAAAACCAATAATAATCGAAACCACTACCAAGTTTTATTGCCTCTACCTCTAAAACATTTCCCCAGTCCAGCTACATCTTATCGTCTTCATGGACACCTCTTAAATTACTCCCCTGCCATTTCTTTTCTGGACGATTTCAATAGTCTCCCGAATGGTTCCTGCTACCCCTCAGTGGAGAAGTGTGACTTTTAAAAGGCCATGTTATCAAATTTCCCTTGAAAAAATAAAGGCTGGGATATAGAACAGGAGTAAACAAGGAGTCAGGGAAGAGATCTTTGAGGAGGTAATATTTGAATTTGAGAAATTAGAAGGTATAGGATGAGCAATGTAGAGGGAAGAGAGTATTTGGGGCAGAAGAAATGGCAAGTGTAAAAACTATGAGGAGGTAACCAGCTTGATGTTCTGAAGATTAGCAGGGAACAGGAGAAGGTGGTAGGAGATGAGGTGGGAAAGAGATGCAGGGGCCAGATCTCATGCCTGGCAGGGCTTGCTAAGAAACTTGGATTTTAGGGGCACATGGGTGGCTCAGTTAAGCATCCGACTCTTGATTTCGGCTCAGGTCATGATCTCATGGTTTGTGGGATCACAGGCAGTGCGGAGCCTGCTTGCAATTCTCTCTCCCCCTCATCTGCCCCTCACCTGCTCTCTCTTTCTTTCTCTCAAAATAAATAACCATAAAAAAAAAAAGAAACTTGGATTTTATTTTAAGTACACTGGAATATCATTGGAGCATCACGGGGGTCCTGGGGTAAGAGAGACAGAAAGAAGTTCAAGCTTGAAAAGCCCAGTAAATGGATGAAATGTGTAACATTAACAATAGTCAAATACTTGCGGGTGGTGCCTTTTAAAGGCAGGAGTTACACATTCTCAGAAGTTTTCTAACAGAAACCCGATGGTTATTAATCAGAAGTGCTGGGATGCTTTTCATCTGACAGGGAGCAGAACTCAATAACTTCAAAGTTCCTTTGAATATCTTCTAAATTATCCTTTCCCATTTAACATCTGGTAAGATGATCTGAGCCATAGGTATTGAAATCAACCCTCTTACAACTGGTCTTCTGGCTGCCACTGTTATCTCTTACTCAATTATCCTTCCCACCCAACTGTCGCATCCCCGTTATTATTATATCTCTTATTAAACATTTCGTGGGGGTTAGCTGGAGTCTGAACACTGGGGAAAGTGGTACACACTGGCTCAGAGGCTGGACTCTGATCCGAAGATCTACATGGGTAATGTTTAACGGTGATCAACTCAAAGGTCACAATTTTTAGTTAACACTACCAAGTGGCATCACACTGATGGGCGGATGTTCAGGGGCATATAAAGTTCCCTTAGTGCTCTCATGGGTGACAGCAATGGTTGACCGCCTCCTTCAAAAGGAGCTCTGCCAAGATGTAGGAGGTCCCAAACTTCTCATTTCCCCAAGCCATGTCCTCCTGGCTTCCTAATATTATTTACCTTACATGGTTACAAATATTATGTATTAAAGCTATTTCACGGAGAGCAGCACGCAGGTGACAGGTGCAATATCTTACCATCCCATCGGTGCCACATTGCTACACAACCCACAGATTGTGTAAAGATCATTACTTGTTGCACATGAATACCTGCATTGTAGGTATGCAGTGATGACCAGTCTGGCAGCATTCAAAACCATTTATCTTACTGGTCTAGGTAGTTGAGAACATTTTCAAGGCCAATTAATAATAATAATAGTAATAATAATTCACAAATTTGCGCTTTCAAACATGTTGGTACTTTCTGCCTCAACACCTCGTCCTCTCCCTGCATTCAAATAACTCCTAGACATAAACCTTGTGTCCTGGCATCAGCTTTGAAAATCCCTCCCTGAAACTTCTTTCAATCTGAGTCAGATGCCTTTCTCTGACCTCCTTCAGGCAATACAAGGAACACATTTATCACACCACACTATAATTTATTAAGTACTCTTATTAGGTTGTGGCTCCCTGGAGTCAGAGATAGAGGTCGGCACATAGCACGATGCAGAACCTACAGTGAGATCTCAGTAAAGGTTTCTTTTTTAAATTTCAATGTTAACATACAGTGCAATATTGGTTTCAGGAGTAGAATTCAGAGATTCATCATTTACATACAACACCCAGTGCTCATCCCAACGAATGCTCATCCCTCCCTATTACCCATCACCTATCTAGTCCATCTTCCACCCACCTCCCTCCATCGACCCTCAGTTTGTTCTCTATCATAAAGAGACTCTTGTGGTTTGTTTCCCTCCCTTCTCTTTATCTCCCTGCTCCTTCCCTGTGGGGTGCTGGGCCCCGGTGTCAGGCTGAGATAGGGTCGAGCAAAGGCTCCCTGTCGACTCAGCCAACCCGGTGGTTCCCCCTCCCATTCCCCCACTTTCAAGGGCATACGAAAGCCTTGTCAAGGCTGAGAAAGTTAATTCCTGAAGCCTGTGGTCTGCAGGTGTTGGCAGTAATGCTACCTCCCTTTTTTCTACCCCGGGTCAAATAGAAACAAACATGGGAACTGTGTTTTGCTAGCAATCTATCAACAAAGTCTTGTGGCCCGTTCAGAAAGTTCACAAGGTACACAGAACTAAATGTTTTGGCTGGCAGTGATCATGTGAAACCTGTTTATTCTTAGAATGACCTGATCCATAAGAGTCTTATATTATAAAAGATTGTGTACAGCAACAATAAAGCCATCACTTGGGCCATCAGCCCAGGGGACCCTCCTGTTCCCAAACTGTCTTCTCTTCTCTCTTTTTTTTCTTACATTCCCCTACCCTCAGGACCCTGATCTTGGTGTTTGTTGCGCCGGTCGCAACACTTCCCTAGAATAAACTTAACTCAGTGCCCCAGCTATAAATAGGAATTGGGCCACTGATTTTCATGACTGAGATTCACATATCAGTTCCCACTGGAAGAGGAGGAAAGCAGCACAGCAGTTTTAGAAGAGTTTAAACCCTTTAGTAGACATTGACTCCAAACTCTTACATGTGATGGATGGGATCCTCTCCCTTGTGGTCCTGCCTTTGTTTCCAACCACTCTCCCCTGGTGTCTCACAGCTATAATACTGAGCTTGCTTCAACACTTGAAATGAGGCTGGTTCACTCTCTTGTGCCTCATATCCTCTGAATCATTTGCATCCATGTGCCTGTATATCTCTACTCATTTTCCTCTTAGACCACCAATTCCCTTTGTTGCATTAACTTATACACATTTTTCAGGTATTGTGTCCAACACAACTTTTTCAAGAAACCTACTCTCGTCCTATAGGAAATACAGAAGCCCTGCCTTGGACTTCACTTAGCAATCTACATTCACCTTTATGGTAACTCTTATCTTTGGCCACACATCAAATCACTTGAGAAAGCTTAAAAAGTGCTGATGCCTGGATCCTTTGCCCAGAAGTTCTGATTTACTGGAAATCAGTTTTCAATGAGTATTGAGAACCGGTGATCTAGCGTAACATTACTTACATTTCTTTTTAATGTTTATTTATTTTTGAAAGAGAGGGAGAGAGGGAGAGATAGAGAGAGAGGGAGACACAGAATCTGAAGCAGGCTCCAGGCTCTGAGCTGTCAGCCCAGAGCCCAACGTGGGGCTGGAGCCCATGGACCGTGAGATCATGACCTGAGCTGCAGTCCGGTGCTTATCTGGCTGAGCCACCCAGGCTCCTATAGCATAACATTACTTTTTAAATTATAGGTCTCTCTCACTAGATTGAATGATGTAATAGCAGGCACGTGTTTAGATTGTTCACTAACCTCAATACCAATACTCTTGACTGTCATAGTATAGATAAGCAATTACTATCTGCTGAAGGAATGAAGAAAAGTCTGGCTGCAGTGTCCACGTTGGGACTAAATGTATAAAGCAAGTCTATTTTTTGTGTAGTTCTTTTTAAAATTTATTTTTAATCATTTTTGATCTTTATTTATTTTTGAGAGAGAGACAGAGAGTGAGCAGGGGAGGAGCGGAGAGAGAGGGAGACACAGAATCCAAAGCAGGCTCCAGGACCTGAGCTGCCCACATAGAGCCCAACGTGGGGCTCGAACTCATCAACCGTGAGATCATGACCTGAGCCGAAGTCAGACGCTCAACCGACTGAGCCACCCAGGCGCTCCAATTTTTTGTGTATTTCTAAACACTTTGATCATATAAGTGGAAGATTTAAATGGGACTTCTTACCTCAATTACAATGGTGGCAGGGAATAAGCTTTGGTCATACACCCAGCCTTCCACACAGGGCTCTATGTCTGGCCCACTCGTGTTGCAGAAGGTACCATTCAGGTGAAGGAACTGCCCCTGGGGATGGATGAAGCGATGGCATTTCTCTGGCTTCGTGTTTGAGTCCAGTGGGATGGAGATTCTTAGGAGTACCTCTTGGCTGAAGATCCCAGTGCTGTTAGCAGAGACCGTGTCATTGTGAAGGATGTGGACCCAGCAGCAGTGACCAGGGATGGCTGCAGTGAAGTTCTCCAATAAAATATGAGTTTTCACTACGAGGCTGGAGATACAAAGGAAAATTATCTGAAGGATCTGGAATCTCCCCAGGCCTCCGACTTGATCCAGGAGGCACTGAAGGGCCATGGAGGCTGAAGAACCGATCTGTAAGAGATGGCACAATGACTTTACTGAAATAAGTTCAAAGGGAGAAAATATTTCCTTTCGCTATGTCACACTAAGTGCATATATTTTTTAATGATTATTTAGTTTGAAAGAGAGAGAGAGTGTGTGTGTGTGCGCACACATGAATGAAGGAGGGGCAGAGAGAGAGGGAGAGAGAATTCCAAGCAGGCTCCCTGCTGTTAGCACGGAGCTGGACATGGGCCTTGAAGCCAGGAACCATGAGATCATGACCTGAGTTGAAATCAAGAGTCAGAAGCTCAACCGACTGAGCCACCCAGGTGCCCCCACACTAAGTGCATATGGATCCTGACCCCACTTTCTCCTTAGTGGGCCCTGCCTGACCGACACAGAAGAGTGGTGGGAGGTTTTACCCCAAGTCTTTTGAGGCAGCTAGATAGTTTCCATAAAGTCACAGATACATGTATCTGGCAAAAAGACTTAGCTGTTGACAACTAAACTTGCTTAAAAGACTACTCAGTGAATGATCTTGACCTTACAGGCTCCTGGGAAGTCAGCAGAGTTTAGATGGAAATATCCCTGTTTGGCATATAACCTAAAACACACCTGTTCAATCATCTAGTATTTTCAGAAAAGGGATGTATGGAGGCCCAAGGGTGAACTTCTTTGTGTGATATTCCTGTGTAAAGAGCAGAGAGCAGGGAT
The DNA here is from genome assembly GCF_023721935.1 of Panthera uncia. Lineage (NCBI taxonomy): Eukaryota > Metazoa > Chordata > Mammalia > Carnivora > Felidae > Panthera > Panthera uncia. Next base: position 7,792,276 of record NC_064808.1, on the reverse strand, counting down.
TTGTCTTGATTAGAACTGCATTTTTATTAAAGATTAAAGAAAACCATCCTTAGTTATATCAAAGCAAAGTGGAATGTTGTGGACGAATGCTAACTTTTGGTAACTGAAGTCCTGCTACAGTTTAAATCACACCGTAACAGCGGTTTTAAGATTTTTGAAATGAGGAAATTTCAAAATGGAGGAAGGAAATTGTATTTTTTCTGTAATAGTTTGTTTTCCCAGAGTTACTGAGTCATCCGAATAGCATTTTGGACTAACTTTCTTTGCTATTGCTATAAATAAACCAATGTCATGTGTTTATATGTATTTGTATATTATATTTTTATTTATAAGTTTCTAAGTAAAACATGAGGTCAGTGTTTCAAGGTCTTATAATCCAGTTAATAAGAGATAGATACACAAATAATTACACTGCAATGTCGTAAGATAATTATAAGAGAAATACACAATGTGCTGTGGAAAAATGAAAAAGACAATGTTTCATGATTCCCGGGGAGACGCCATGGGCCAAGGAAATGGTCTTTATAGAAGTGAACTTTTAACTACTCTTGAAGGAAGATTCTTGAGACAATAAAGCAGTGGGTGAACAATTGAAAAAAAAAAACAGTTTATAACCAAGAGAATAATAAGCATACAATCATAGGAAAAGGTAAATAATATTTGTGCACTTATAAGATATTCAAAAGATGGAATCTACAGGATATACAGGGCAATAATGGGAGCAGGTAGGTTGATTTTTAAAAATCTTTAGAATTTATTCTGCAGACTAGAGTTTCTTATTCTTCTTAAAAAAATTTTAAAGTTTTTATTTAAAATCCAGTTAGTTAACATACAGTGTAATATTAGCGGCAGGTGCACGATCTAGTGATTCAACAGTTGCATGCATCACCTGGTGCTTACCATGACAAGTGCCCTCCTTAAGCCCCATCACCTATTTGCCCATCCCCCTGCCCACCTCCCCTCTGGTAACCGTCCGTTTGTTCCCTATAGTTAAGAGTCTATTTCTTGGTTTGCCTCTCTCTCTCTTTTTTCCCTTTGCTCATTTGTTTTGTTTCTTAAATTCCACAGATGAGTGAGATGATATGGTATTTGTCTTTCTCTGACTTATTTTGCCTAACACAATACTCTCTAGCTCTACCCATGTCATGGCAAATGGCAAGATTTCATGCTTTTTTGTGGCTGAGTAATATTTCATTATATGTATACTATGTAATATTCCATTATTTATATCTATATCTATATCTATATCTATATCTATATCTATCTATATCTATATCATGCCACATATATATATATGCCACATATTTATCCATTCATCAGTCAATGGACACTTGAGCTGTTTCCATGATTTGGCTGTTGTAGATAATGCTGCTATAAACATCGGGGTGCATGTATCCCTTTAAGTTAGTATTTTTGTATTCTTTGGGTAAATAGTCAGTAGTGCAATTGCTGGATTGTAGGGTAGTTTTATTTTTAGTTTCTTGAGGAACTTCCATACTGTTTTCCAGAGTGGCTGCACCAGTTTGCCTTCCCACCAACAGTGGGAGTCCCCTTTCCCACTGGGAAAGAGGGCTCCCCTTTCTCCACATCCTTGCCAACACCTGTTGTTTCTTGTGTTGTTGATTGTAGCCATTCTGACAGGTGTGAGGTGATATCTCATTGAAGTTTTGAATTATATTTCCCTGATGATCAGTGATGTTGAACACCTTCTCATATGTCTGTTGCCCATCTGGATGTCTTCTTTGGAGAAATGTTTATTCATCTCTTCTGCCTATTTTTAATTGCTTATTTGTTTTTTAGGTGTTGAGCTTGATAAGTTCTTTATAGGCTTTAGATACTAACCCTTTATCAGACATGTCATTTGCAAACATCTTCTCCCATTCCATCAGTTGCCTTTTAGTTCTGTTGATTGTTTCCTTTGATGTGCAGAAGCTTTTTATTTTGATGAAGTCCCAATAGTTTATTTGTTTATTTAATTTATTTTGTTTCCATTGCCTCAGGAGACATATCTAGAGAGAAGTCGCTACAGCTGATGTCAAAGAGGTCACTGCCTGTGTTCTCTAAGATTTCAATGGTTTCCTGTCTCTCATTTAGGTCTTACATCCATTTTGAGTCTATTTTTGTGTATGGTGAAAGAGAGTGGTCCAGTTCCATTCTTCTGGATATTGCTGTCCAGTATTCCCAATACTATTTGTTGAAGGGACTTGTCTTCTTCCCTTTGGATATTCTTTCCTGCTTTGTTGAAGGTTAATTGACCATATAGTTGTGGGTTCCTTTCTAGGTTTTCTATTCTGTTCCATTGACCTGTGTGTCTATTTTTGTGCCAGTACCATACTGTTTTGATCGCCACAGCTTTGTAATATAACTTGAAGTCCAGAATGTGATGTCTCCAGCTTTGCTTTTCTTTTTCAAGGTGTTTTTGGCTATTCAGAGTCTTATTCTTGAATTTCAAATTCATCACTTGTGGGGCACCTTAGAAAGTAGATCTATGTCCAGCCTGCAGAGATTCCTTTTCAGGAAATGACTTAAATGGAACAATTACAAAGATGAAATTTCTTGAATCATTGGGTGCTATTGTAAAGCTTTTGAAAGAGAGATATCTGGGGTGCCTGGGTGGCTCGGTCGGTTAAGTGTCCGACTTCGGCTCAGGTCATGATCTCACGGTCTGTGGGTTCGAGCCCCACATCGGGCTCTGTGCTGACAGCTCAGAGCCTGGAGCCTGTTTCAGATTCTGTGTCTCCCTCTCTCTGTGACCCTCCCCCGTTCATGCTCTGTCTCTCTCTGTCTCAAAAATAAATAAACGTTAAAAAAAAAAAAAAAGAAAGAGAGATATCTTAGTCTTCTAGGGCTCTACCATAACAAAATTACACAGACTGGGTGGCTTAAACAACAGAAAGTATTTTGTTTCAGTTCTGTTGTTAGAAACAGAAAGTTAGAAACTAGAAATCAACAAGAAAGATAAAGCTGGTTCTATTTGTTTTTCTTTTGTTCTTTTTTAAGTTTTTAATTGAAATTCCAGTGAATTAACATACAGTATAATATTAGTTTCAGGTGTACAGTTTAGTGATTCAACACTTCCATACAATACCCAGTGCTCATCATGACTAGTGCACTCCTTAATTCCCATCACCTACTTCACCCATCCCCTCCACCCTGACTCTAGCATGTATGAAGCTATTATATCTGAGATCCTCTGTTTCTCTACCTATAAAATGGAAATAGTATGACTTGCCTTATCTCTCAAAGTATTTATGAGGACCAAATCAGATCTGAAAGCACAGCATAAATATTAAAATATCACATACAAAACAAACTTGTATAGGAATGTTCATAGCAGCATTATTCACAATAGCCAAAAAGTGAAAATAACTAACTCAAAGATCCATCAATTAATGAATGGATAAACAAAAATAACATAGCTATATTTAGCCATAAAAAGGAATGAAATACTGATGCATGTTACAATGTGGATGAACCTTCAAAACTTTATACTAAGTGATAGAAGCCAGAAACAAAAAGCCACCTTATATGATTCCACGTATATGAAATGTCCAGAGCAGAGGAATCCACAAGGAAATCATATTAGTGGTTTCAGGGCAGGGGGTGAAGGGGATAGGGAGGATTAGGGAGTCACTACTAATGGGGACAAGGCTGATGAAAATGTTTTGAAATTAAGGTCATGGAGATGGCTGCATGACTCTGTGAATACACTAGAAGCCACCGAACTGTACACTTTAAAAGGATCAGTTTATAGCACATGAATTATATTTCTATTTTAGAAATTCTACAATAAAAATACGTTATACAAATATTAAAGAAAAAAGAAAGCTGGAAAGTTTAAAAGCACGTGGAAACTAAACAACATACTCCCGAACAACCAACGGGCCAAAGAAGAAATCAAAAGGAAAGTAAAAACAATCTTGAAACAAACAGAAATGAAAACACAACACACCAAAACCTATGGATGCTGCAAATCAGTTCTTAGAGAAGTTTAAAGAAATGCAACCATCTATTAAAAAACAGAAAAGTCTCAAGCAACCTAATTTTACATCACAAAGAACTAGAAAAAGAAGAACAAATTAAGCCATGGTTTGTTATAGAAGGAAGGATATAATAGAGCAGAATGGAAATAAATGAAATAGAGACTAGAAAAACAATAGAAAAGGGATGAGCACTGGGTGTTGTATGTAAGTGATGAATCACAGGAATCTACCCTCGATATCAAGAGCACACTGTATACACTCTATGTTAGCTAACTTGACAATAAATTATATTAAAAAAAAGAAAAAAGAAAAACAATAGAAAAGATCAAGATCAATGACTAAGAGCTGTTTTTTTTTTTGAAAATGTGAACAAACTGACAAACCTTTTGCTAGACTACTCAGAAAAAAAAGAAGACTAAAACACAGAAATGAAAGAGGAGGCATTTCAACTGATACTACATGAAAACATAGGATCATGAGACTGCTGTGAACAATTATATGCCAATAAATTAGATAACCTAGAAGAATGGGCAGATTCTAAAAAGCATACAGTCTACTAAGACTGAATGAAAGAAATAGAAAACTTGAACAGACCAATAATGAATAGAGGGATTGAATCAGTAATCAAAAATTTCCCAATACAGAAAAGCCCAGGACCAGATGGCTTTACTGGTGAATTCTACCAAAAACTTGAAGAAGAATTAATGCCAATCCTTCTCAAACTCTTCAAAACATTGAAGACAAGGGAACGCTCCCAAACTCATTTTATGAGACCAGCAGTACCCTGATACTAAAGCCAAATAAGGACACTGCAAGAAAACAATAGACCAATACCCTTGATGAATATAGATGTAAAAATTCTTAGCAAAATAGTAGTAAACAAAATTCAACAACACATCAAAGGATTATATTCCATGACCAAGTGGGATGCTAGGATAGTTCAACATAAATGAAACATTAAATATGATATACCACATTAATAAAATAAATGATAAAAATTATAGGACACCCTCAATAGATGTAGACAAAATATTTGGCAAAATTCAACACGGTTTCATGATGAAAAACCCCAACAAATTGAGTATAGAAGGAACATACCTCCACATAATAAAGGTCATATGTGAAACACCCACAGCTAACATCACAGTCAACAGTAAAAGGCTAAAAACAAACTCTTCTTGTAATGTCAGGAACAAGGCAAAGTTGCCTACTCTCAACACTCTGATTCAACATAATACAGGAAATCCTAGATAGAGCATTCAGGCAAGATAAAGAAATAAAAGGAATTCAAATTGGAAAGGAAGAAGTAAAGTCGTTATCTGCAAATGATATAAGCTTATATATAGGAAATCCTAAAACTCAACCAAAGAATTTTGGAACTAATCAAGGAATTCAGTAGTCCACCCACAGGTATTAGTGGCATTTCCATATACTAACAGTGAATTATATGAAGAAAAAAAATCCCATTCATATTAAAATAAAAAACAATAAATATTTAGGAATTAGTTTAACCAAGGAAGAGAAAGATCTGTACAATGAAAAATATAAGACACTGATGAAAGAAATTAAAGAAGACACAAATAAATAGAATGATACTACTTGTTCACGAATGGGAAAAATTAACATTTTTAAATGTCCATACTATCTAAAGCCATCTACAGATTTAATGCAATCCTTACTAAATTCCAATGGCATTTTTCACAGAAATAGAAAATACAATCTTATAATTCATATGGAACCACAAAGGGCCCTAAATAGCCAAAGAAATTCTGAGAAAGAAGAACAAAGCTGGAGGCATCACACTTCCTGATATCAAGCTATATTACAAAGAGTAATTAAAATATCATGGTACTGGCATAAAAATAGACACACAGTAAAGTGGAATAGAATAGAGTCTCCAGACATAAGTGCCCACATATATGGTCAACTAATATTTGACAAGAAAACCAAGAATACTCAATGGTGGAAGAAAGTCTCTTCAACAAATGGTGGTAAATAACCAAATGCAGAAAAATGAATGGGCCCATATACCACTCACAAAAATTAACCCAAAATGGAGGAAAGACTTAAATATAAGGCCCAATAAATGAAAACTCTTAGAAGAAATCATAGAGAAGAAGCTCCTTGACATAGGCCTTGGCAATGATTATTTGGATATGACAACAAAAGCACAAACACATAAGCAAAAATAAACAAGTAAGAGTACTCAAACTAACAATCTTCCTCATAACAAAAGAAACAATAAACAAAATGAAAAAGCAACAACCTACGGAATAGGAGAAAATATTTGCAAACAATATATTGGATAAGACATTAATATCCAAAATATGTAGAGAACTCATATAACTCAGTAACAAACAAAAACAGATTTAAAAATGGGCAGATGAACTAAACAGAGATTTTTTTAAAAATTTTTTTAATGTTTTTTTATTTATTTTTTTGAGACAGAGAGAGACAGAGCATGAATGGGGGAGGGTCAGAGAGAGAGGGAGACACAGAATCGGAAGCAGGCTCCAGGCTCTGAGCCATCAGCCCAGAGCCTGACTCAGGGCTCGAACTCACGAACCGTGAGATCGTGACCTGAGCCAAAGTCGGACGCTCAACCGACTGAGCCACCCAGGTGCCCCCAGAGATTTTTTTTAAAGAAGATACCCCACATAACCAACAAATACTGAAAAGATGCTCAATGTCACTAATTACCACGAAATGCAAATCAAACATGGAAAACAATATGGAGGTTTCTCAAAAAGTTAAAAATAGAACTACCATATGATCCAGCAATCCCACTTGTGGGTATATATCCAAAAGAAATGAAATCAAGATGTTGAAAAGATGTTTGCACTCTCATGTTTATTGCAGCAGGATTCAAAATACCCAAGATGTGGAAAACCCTAAGTGTTCGTTGATGGATGAATGGGTAAAAAAGATTTGGTATATATATCAATGGGATATTATTCAGCCATGAGAAAGAAGAAAATTATGCCAATTGAGACAACATGTTGAACTTTGGGGGCACTATACTATGTGATATGTCAGAGAGAGGGTGATAGATATTGTATATAACTTGTATGTCAAATCTAAAAAAGCCAGACTTTTAGACACTGAGAGTAGAATGGTGGTTATCAGGATCTGGGCAGTGGGGGAATTGGTGAGCTGTTTAAGGATACAAACTTGCAAGCAGTAGATAAATAAGTTCTGGAGTTCTAATGCATACCCAAGTGATTATAGCAAATATTGTATTATAGATTTTAACCTGGGTAAAGGACTAGATTTTAAACGTCCTCAACACAAAAAAGTAATTATAATTTTGTGACACAAATGAGGTGTTAGCTAAGGTTACGATGGTAATCATTTTGCAACATACAAATGGTATTGTGATGCTTCCAGCTTTGGTTTTCTTTTTCAAGATTGCTTCGGCAATTTGGGGTCTTTCCTGGTTCCGTACAAATTTTAGGATTGTTCTAGCTCTGTGAAGAATGTTGGTGTTACTTTGATAGGGATTGCATTGAATATATAGATTGCTGTGGGTAGTTTTGACATTTTAACAATATTTGTTCTTCATATCCAGGAGCATGGAATCTTTTTCCACTTCTTTGTGTCTTCTTCGATTTCTTTCATAAGCTTTCTATAGTTTTCAGTGTATAGGTTTTTCACCTCTTTGGTTAGATTTATTCCTAGGTATTTTATGGGTTTTGATCCAATTGTAAATGGGATCGATTCCTTGATTTCTCTTTCTGTTGCCTCATTATTGGTGTCTAGGAATGCAACCAATTTCTGTGCATTAATTTTATATCCTGCAACTTTGCTGAATTCGTGGATCAGATCTAGCAGTTTTTTGGTGGAATCTTTTGGGTTTTCCATATAGAGTATCATGTCATCTGCAAAGAGTGAAAGTTTGACCTCCTCCTGGCCAGTTTGGATGCCTTTCATTTCTTTGTGTTATCTTATTGCAGAGGCTAAGACTTCTGATACTATGTGGAACAACAGTGGCGAGAGTGGACATCCCTGTCTTGTTCCTGACCTTAGGGGGAAAGCTCTCAGTTTTCCCCATTGAGGATGATATTAATGTTGGGTCTTTCATATATGGCTTTTATGATCTCGAGGTATGGTCCTTCTATCCCTACTTTCTTGAGGGTTTTTATCAAGAAAGGATGCTGTATTTTGTCAAAAGCTTTCTTTGCATCTATTGAGAGGATCATGTGGTTCTTGTCCTTTCCTTTAATGATGTGATGAATCACATTGATTCTTTTGTGGATATTGATCCAGCCCTGCATCCCAGGTATAAGTCCCACTTGGTCATGGTGAATAATTTTTTTATTGTATTGTTGGATCCGCTTGGCTAATATCTTGTGGAATTTTGCATCCATGTTCATCAGGGAAATTGGTCTATAGTTCCACTTTTTACTGGGGTCTTTTTCTGGTTTTGGAATCAAGGGGATGCTGGCTTCATAGAAAGAGTTTGGAAGTTTTCTTCCATTTCCATTTTTTGGAACAGCTTCAAGAGAATAGGTGTTAACTAGTCTTTAAATGTTTCATAGAATTCCTCTGGAAAGCCATCTGGCCCTGGACTGTTTTTTTGGGAGACTTTTGATTACTAATTTGATTCTTTACTGGTTATGGGTCTGTTCAAATTTTCTATTTCTTCCTGTTTCAGTTTTGGTAGTGTATGTTTCTAGGAATTTGTCTATTTCTTCCAGATTGCCCGTTTTATTGGCATATAATTGCTTGTAATATTCTCTTATTATTGTTTGCATTTCTGCTGTGTTGGTTGTAATAGCTCCTCTTTCATTCTTGATTTTATTTATTTGGGTCCTTTCCTTTTTCTTTTTGATCAAACTGGCTAGGGGTTTATCAATTTTGTTAATTCTTTCAAAGAATCAGCGCCTGGTTTCATCGATCTGTTCTACTGTATTGTTGTTGTTGTTTGTTTTATTTTGTTTTGTTTCAATAGCATTGATTTCTGCTTTAATCTTTATTACTTCCTGTCTTCTGCTGTTTTTGGGTTTTATTTGCTGTTCTTTTTCCAGTCCTTTAAGGTGTAAGGTTAGGTTGTGTATCTGAGAACTTTCTTCCTTCTTTAGAAAGGCCTGGATTGCTGTATACTTCCCTCCTATGACTGCCTTTGCTGCATCCCAGAGAATTTGGGCTGTGATGTTATCATTTTCATTGGATTCCATGTACTTAAAAAAAATTTTTTTAATGTTTATTTATTTTTGAAGGAGAGAGAGACAGAGTATGAGTGGGGAAAGGGCAGAGAGAGAGAGGGAGACACAGAATCTGAAGCAGGCTCCAGGCTCTGAGCTGTCAGCACAGAGCCCAACGCGGGGCTCAAGCTCACAAACTGTGAGATCATGACCTGAGCCAAAGTTAGATGCTTAACTGACTGAACCGCCCAGGCACCCCCATGTACTTTTTAATTTACTCTTTAACTTCTTGGTTAGCCCATTCATTCTTTAGTAGGGTGGTCTTTAGTCTCCAAGTATTTGTTATCTTTCCACAATTTTTCTTGTGGTTGATTTTGAGTTGCATAGCATTGTGGTCTGAAAATATGCACGGTATGATCTCGATCTTTTCGTACTTGGCGAGGGCTGATTTGTGTCCCAGTACGTGAACTATTCTGGAGAATGTTCCATGCGCACTGGAAAGCAATGTGTATTCTACTGTTTTAGGATGAAATGTTCTGAATATATCTGTTAAGTCCATGTGGTCCAGTGTGTCATTCAAAGTCACTGTTTCCTTGTTGATTATCTGTTTAGATTATCTGCCCATTGCTGTAAGTGGAGTGTTGAAGTACCCTACTATTATGGTATTTTTACCAATGAGTTTCTTTATGTTTACGATTAATCAATTTATATACTTGGGTGCTCTCACATTTGGAGCATGAATGTTTACAATTGTTAGGTCTTCCAACAGGCGCATGAAAAGATGCTCAACGTCGCTCCTCATCAGGGAAAAACAAATCAAAACCACACTCAGATACCACCTCACACCAGTCAGAGTGGCCAAAATGAAGAAATCAGGAGACTATAGATGCTGGAGAGGATGTGGAGAAACGGGAACCCTCTTGCCCTGTTGGTGGGAATGCAAATTGGTGCAGCCGCTCTGGAAAGCAGTGTAGAGGTTCCTCAGAAAATTAAAAATAGACCTACCCTATGATCAGCAATAGCACTGCTAGGAATTTACCCAAGGGATACAGGAGTACTGATGCATAGGGGCACTTGTACCCCAATGTTTATAGCGGCACGCTCAACAATAGCCAAATTATGGAAAGAGCCTAAATGTCCGTCAACTGATGAATGGATAAAGAAATTGTGGTTTATATACACAATGGAGTACTATGTGGCGATGAGAAAGAATGAAATATGGCCCTTTGTAGCAACGTGGATGGAACTGGAGAGTGTGATGCTAAGTGAAATAAGCCATACAGAGAAAGACAGATACCATATGTTTTCACTCTTATGTGGATCCTGAGAAACTTAACAGAAACCCATGGGGGAGGGGAAGGAAAAAAAAAAAAAGAGGTTAGAGTGGGAGAGAGCCAAAGCATAAGAGACTCTTAAAAACTGAGAACAAGCTGAGGGTTGATGGGGGGTGGGAGGGAGGGGAGGATGGGTGATGGTATTGAGGAGGGCACCTTTTGGGATGAGCACTGGGTGTTGTATGGAAACCAATTTGACAATAAATTTCATATATTGAAAAAAACCCAAAAAATAATTGTTAGGTCTTCTTGGTGGATAGACAGCTTAATTATCATATAATGCCTTTCTTCATCTCTTGTTACAGTCCCTATTTTGAAGTCTAGATTATCTGATATAAGTATGGCTACTTTGGCTTTCTTTTGTTGACCATTAGCATGATAGATGGTTCTCCATCCCCTTACTTTCAATCTGAAGGTGTCTTTAGGTCTAAAGTGGGTCTCTTGTAAACAGCACATAGATGGATCTTGTTTTCTTATCCATTCTGTTACCCTATGTCTTTTGATTGGAGTATTTAGTCCATTGACATTTAGAGTGAGTACTGAAAGATATGAATTTATTGCCATTATGATGCTTGTAGAGTTGGAGTTTCTGGTCATGTTCTCTGGTCCTTTCTAATCTTTTGTTGCTTTGGGTATATATATACATCTTTTCTCCCCTCAGAAAGTCCCCGTTAACATTTCTTGCAGGGCTGGTTTAGTGGCCACAAACTCCTTTAATTTTGTTTGTCTGGGAAATTTTTTATCTCTCCTTCTATTTTGGATGACAGCCTTACTGGATAAAGAATTCTTGGCTGCATAGTTTTCCAATTCAGCACATTGAATATATCCTGTCACTTCTTTCTGGCATGCCAAGTTTCTGTGCATAGGTCTGCTGCAAACCTGAAACGTCTTCCCTTTGTAGGTTAAGGACTTTTTTCCCTTGGTGCTTTCATGATTCTTTCCTTGCCTGAGTATTTTGTGAATTTCACTATGATATGCCTTGTTGATGGTCAGTTTTTGTTGAATCTTATGTGAGTCCTCTGTGCTCCCTGGATTTTAATGTCTGTGTCTTTCCCCAGGTTAGGAAAGTTTTCCGCTATGATTTGCTCACGTAACCCTTCTACCCATTTTTCTCTCTCTTCATCGGCTGGGACCCCTATGATTCTGATGTTGTAACTTTTTTTTTTTTTAATTTTTTAACGTTTATTTATTTTTGAGACAGAGAGAGACAGAGCATGAACGGGGGAGGGGCATAGAGGGAGACACAGAATCGGAAGCAGGCTCCAGGCTCTGGGCCATCAGCCCAGAGCCCGACGCGGGGCTCGAACTCACGGACCGCGAGATCGTGACCTGAGCCGAAGCCGGACGCTCAACCGACTGAGCCACCCAGGCGCCCCTGATGTTGTTACTTTTTAATGAGTCACTGATTTCTCCAATTCTTAAGTCTTGCTCTTTCCCTTAGTTTCCTTCTTTTTTTTTCTGCTTCGTTATTCTCCATAAGTTTGTCCTGGCCAGAGGCTATTCTTAACAGTTGAGAAAGACTTGGTCTTGGATGCCTATCCAAGTGAGACCACTGGATGGGCTCTATGGATATCTGGGTTCCCTTGCTAGACTTCCTGGCTTAATGGGAATGGAGGCTATACCCAGCAGCTGGGCAGGACTGTGAATATGCTTTCCTTCCAGGGCAGGGCCACATAACCAGCTCCACAGCTGGTATAGTTTGCTGGCTGGGGACCCAAATCAGACAGAGCTACCAACTGAGCTCCCTGTCAAGATGGGGCCTCCAGCTCAGCTCTGCAGATGGGCAGAAAAACTGGCTGGGTTCTCTTCTCGATGCCACTGCAAACAGGAATATGGTCTGTCAAGATCCAAGCACTGGTTAATGTAAGCTTTGTCCCTTCTTCATCCCTATCTGAATCCCAGTGGTGGAGCCCTGCAGTTTTCCCCAGTAATCCTCATGAGGTGATACCTGGCTGGACCTTCTGGGAAGCAACTCCCAATGTTGAGGGAACTGATGTCTACTTTGAGTTCTCTTTTCCTCACTGGAGAAACTGTAGGCTCAGGATGGAGTTTCTCAGTGTGGTGTCATGCTGGCATGGAGGTGGGGCAATATGGTCAGAGTGTAGCCACTCCTCTTGCTCTTCCAATGTGATCCTGTGGTTCCAGTGTTGCTTCAGCCTCACTTCTGGGTTCTGGGATTTTCGCGATGGTGTCTTTCTATGGACAGTTGCCAGTTGATCTTCTTTTGTGGGGGACTGAAGTTGGGAACAGCTTATGTTACCATTTTGATGATGTCACTCTCCCATATTATTGTTTGGATATAAAACAATTTTTAATTAGCAGAAGCTTAAAAAAACGGGAAATAGTTTAGTAGTTGCCAAAGGTAGAAAAGGGAATGACAGAAGCAGGAAAGAGTTATTACTTATAACCGTACTTGAGGGATACGAGTGGAGATAGAACTGTTTGTTACTTTGATTGAGGTGGTGGGAACACTAAGTTGCACATGTGATGAAAACCATATAGTAGTAAACACACACACACACACACACACACACACACACAAGTACAGGTAAAACTGAGGAAATCTGAATAAGATCAGTGGGTTTGTATCAGTATCAATATCCCAGTTGTGATATTATACTATAGTTTTGCAAAATATTACTATTGGGGGAAGCTAGGGGAACTGCACACAGTTTCTCATGTTTCTTACAACTACATGTGATTCTACAATAATCTCAATAAATCTTTCTTTTCTTTCTTCTTTCTTTCTTTCTCTTTCTTTCTTTCTTTCTTTCTTTCTTTCTTTCTTTCTTTCTTTCCTTTCTTGTAGGCTTCACCCCCGTGTGGACCCCAACACAGGGCTCAAACTCAGGACCCTGAGATCAAGACCTGAACTGAGATCAAGAGTTGGACATTCAAACCACTGAACCACCCAGGCACCCCTCAACAAACATTTCAATCAAATATTAACTAGTGACGCTTGGGTGGCTTAGTCATTATTAAGCATTCGACTTTGGCTCAGGTTATGATCATGTGGTTCCTGGGTTCGAGCCCCACATCTGGCTCTATGCTGACAGCTCAGAGCCTAGAGCCTGCTTCAGATTTTGTGTCTTGATCCCTCTCTGCCTCTCTCCTGCTCATGCTCTGTCTCTCTCTTTCTCTCAAAAATAAATAAACATTAAAATACATACATACATACATACATAAAAATAAAAAATACCTAAGGGATTAGAAGTTTATATGCAAACCCTAAGTACAAGAAACTTGGAATGGCTATATAAGTATGAGAAAACACATGCTTAAAGTCAAGGAACACTATCAGAGATAAAGAAGCCTCATTCATAATGATGAAATCGCCAATTAATCAGGACTCTAAACACTAGCACCGAAAAGATCTTCAAATATATTACATAAATTAAAAAAAAAGCTTGAGAAAATAAACCCTTACGTGAACTTACCGCTGCCTTCCTTCTGTATCTATATTGCAAGGAATCTAAGATTCCTAAGGTGATTGAAACTGAAGTGTAGTATCAGTTACCAAAATGTAGTAATTGCACTACATTTCACTTTGTTTTGATTAACAACAAAGGATCTTATTTGTTATCTTAATCTAAATTCAGCGCTAAACAAGAAAAGTATTTGATTTTTCTTTCCACAGAAAAATCACACAACCCTTCTCTTTTTGTCGCTCAAGTTTCATTTTCCGGAAATGATTGAAGACTGCACAGCAGGCTTATTTTAGTTTATTAGGGGGGTTAAATACATGACAAAGTCCAATGCTAATTTCAGAAGCTGCTGTGAAAGGTCACTAAGGGGAAGCACATTCAGAGATTAAAATTTTAAACAGATTTCTTTGTCAACAGAAGTGTCCCTGGTATATAATTTTCTCTGTGGCTCTGCTAAAAAATTAACGCCTCCTGGTTCCAAAAGGGCTGGGGATCCCGTTTCCACTGCTCTGCTGCAGGAGTGATGTGAGTGAGGCCCATTGATAAGAAGCTGGTGTGAGGTCACACTGACGTAGTGCGAGTTAATAAAAGGAAGCCTTTTTGTCCCTTTGAATTTATCTCCATAAAGTCATTGTGTCTCCTCTGGAGGATCACCTGTTCATACTCAATGGCCTTTCAGGAGCTCCTGGATCAGGATGGTGGCCTGGGGAAATTCCACATCCTTCAGACAATTTTAGTTCTTCCCTTCATGCTGATGCTATTATGCCATATGATTTTGGAGAACTTCACTGCAGCCATTCCTGGTCATCGCTGCTGGGTGAACATCCTTGACAATGACACAGTCTCTGCTAATGATACTGGGATCCTCAGCCCTGAGGCCCTCCTCAGAATCGCCATCGCATTGAACTCAGAATCGAGGCCAGAGAAATGTCAGCGCTTTATTAACCATCCCCACTGGCAGCTTCGTCATCTGAATGGAACCTTCACCAACATGACTGAGCCAGACACAGAGGCCTGTCTGGACGGCTGGGTTTATGACCAAAGCTCCTTCCTCTCTACCATTGTGTCTGAGGTAAGAGACCCCTTCTACCTCTTGTGAGTACTAAGTCTGGGTATTTAGAATGACAGAATAAGCATGATTCAAGTATTCAGTTACTGTGTAGGTATTGTAGTCAGTCAGCTCTCTTTCATTCTTTTAGCAAATAGAGATTGCTTATCTTCTTTTTTTAAAAAAATTTTTAATGCTTATTTATCTTTGAGAGAGACAGAGACAGAATGTGAGTGGGTTAGGGGCAGAGAGAGAGAGAGAGAGAGAGAGGGAGACACAGAATCCAAAGCAGGCTCCAGGCTCTGAGCTGTCAGCACAGAGCCTGATGTGGGGCTCAAACTCACAAGCTATGAGATCATGACCTGAGCCAAAGTCGGATGCCCAACGGACTGAGCCATGCAGGTGCCCCTAAAACATTTTTTAATGTTTATTTCTTTTTGAGAGGGGGAGGGGGTAGAGAGAGAGAGGGAGACACAGAATCCAAAGCAGGCTCCAGGCTCTGAGCTGTCAGCACAGAGCCCGACACGGGGCTTGAACCCACGAACTATGAGATCATGACCTGAGCCAAAGTCGGATGTTTAACTGAGCCACCCAGGTGCCCTGTGATTATTATCTTCTTAATTGGCAAGCACTTACATTGAATTTGAGGCCGGTGAAATCAACCAACTAGACGTGAATTCCATATCAGAGGTCTTTAAATATAAGGTGAATAGTAATGATTAGACAAGTAAATACTTGATATAATGTATTATTTGTTGGTCACTTGTTCTCAGCCTAGTCACAAATTGCAAATACCTGTATTAATTAAAAAAAAAAAATCTCCATGCCCTGGATACTTCGCAGACAAGCAAATCAGTGTATTTCACTCTAGGTGAGAAATGCAGGTATCAGTATTCTAGAAAACCTCCTCAATGTTTTCAGTGTGTGACCAAGATTGAGAACCCCTGAGGTATGGAATGCTAAGTGAATATAAAGATTGCCCCTAATATAACCTAGAAGATTTAGTTGAGGATTTCTAGAGAAAGTCATGCTTAAATTGAGACTTGGATGATATGGGTAAGTAAGTGTAGGAGAGGGAGGCTGGAGAGCATGTCCACTGATGGTTGTGGCAGCAAGTGAACACTGAGGGACTGTGAGCTGCTGTGAGACTCCCCTGTGCTGGTTTCCTTCTCTTCCAGTGGGACCACGTATGTCATTATCAGTCACAGAGATCAGTTCAATTCCTATTCATGGCTGGAATGTTGGTGGGAGGCTTCATATACGACCCTCTCTCGGACAGGTGAGTGTCTCCAGCTCACTGCTGCCCTTATTCTATGGTGTTTTCATCAGCTTATAATGAACTCTTTCATAAAGAAGTCTTTACTGAGTTCCAATATACAGTTTATACTGTTGTGGGTTGCCTCGGTTCCCACGGAGCTAGAGAAGGAGGTGGAGAATTAGAGTGTGTGATAAGTGCCATTTTGCTGCACAGATATCTCTGTACAGGACACAGAAATGACATCTCCATGAGACCTGGGGGCATTTCAGAACAGTATTTATAGGGAGGTACCATACTTCCATAGATTCCATAATACCATAATTTCCATTTAGAAAGATGAGAAGGAGTAAACTATGGGCAGGGAGGGAAAGGTACTCCAAGACGGCGGGTTCAGCCTGTTTGAAGACAGAGATAACGCACAGTAAGGAGATAGAGATCTTCAGCGTAAACTGTCAGCGAGGCTGACAGACATGTGCAGAACTCTCTACCTGACAACAGCAGAACACACACGCTTTCCAAGTGTATGTGGAGCTAGACTGCATTTAAGGCTCAAAACCAGGAATCAGTAGAGTTCAAAGGATCAAAATTATACAAAGCATTGCCTCTGATTCCAACAGAGTGAAACTACAAGTCAGCAGCAGAAGCAAAACTGGAAAACGTACACATTCATGGAAATCAACCAGCATGCTTACAAAAAACCAGCGGGTCAAGGAAGAAAGCACCAAGGAAATTAGAAAATACTCAGCGATGAGTTAGATAAAAAATTCAACGTACCAAAACTTATGGGATGTAGTGAAGACAATGCTCCGTGGGAGATTGATAGCTATAAATACCTACATTGAAAGGTAAAAAAGAGAAACACCACGTCCACAAGAGGGAAGAAGAGGGGGTCCCCAGCCTTATCTCCACATAAAAACAAGGATTTAACGGTCATCCACAGACAAGATGCCTTTGTGGGAACCATGGGATTCAGGTCAGAGGTTTCAAAAGCTCAGTAGAGGCCAAGACTGAGAAGAGCAGCCCTGAGAAGGCAGGCCTACACTCTAGCAGCAGGCCTACTGATCATGGTCTTGGCTAGGGACCTGAAAGGAGTCTGCCCCCTACAGACCCAGTCCCAGACCCACTTTTCTGTGATCCTGCCACAAGCCTCATCCACCAAGGGGCCCAGGAAGTGCCCTGTTCATTGGTGACCTTGATAACAGACCCACTGATCTCAGACCTCACCACAGACCTTGAAGCAGCCCTGTGGCCCTGCTCTCCAGGGTCCAGGGCAGTCTTGCCAGACCAAGGGCCTGGCAGGAACCACACCAACCCCTATCACCAGTAAAAAGCCCACTAACCTGGCCTGACTGTGGACCCGACAGCAGCCGCACGACCCAGCTTCAGCTTCACCCACCCATGATCTCGGAAGCAGTCCTATCAGTCTGGGGGACTCAGGAGAAGGTCTTTATCTGACAAAACCAGTCTATGAAGTCAGGACATGTCTGCTCCTTTAAATGTAAGGCTATGTGATCATGAAGAATCAGGCAAACGAGACACCACCAAAAGACACTAATAAAGCCCCAGTAACTGCCCCTAAAGAAATGGAGAGTCATCAACTTATTTTTTTTAATTATTATTGAGAGAGAGAGAGAGGGAGAAAGAATCTTAAGCAGCCTTCACGTTCGGCATGGAGCCCAACGTGGGGCTCCATCCCACAACCCTGGGATCATGAGCTGAGGCCGAAATCGAGTTGGATGCTCAACCGACTGACCCAGGAGTTCCCCTTTTTTTAAATAATTATTTTTTAAATTTTTCTTAAAAATATTTTTTGATGTTATTTATTTCTGAGAGAGAGAGAGAGACAGAGAGACAGAACATGGGTGGGGGGAGGGTCAGAGAGAGAGAGGGAGACAGAGAATCCGAAGCAGACTCCAGGCTCCGAGCTGTCAGCACAGAGCCCGACGCGAGGCTCAAACCCACAGACCATGAGATCATGACCTGAGCCAAAGTCAGACACTTAACTGACTGAGCCACCCAGGTGCCCCATTTTTAAAAATTTTCCCATCAACTTCTTGACAATTCAAAATACAGTAAAACCTTGGATTCTGAGTAACTTGTTCTGTGAGTGTTCCACAAGGCAAGCAAACCTTTCTAACAAATTTGAACTTGGTAAACGAGTGATGTCTTGCAGTATGAGTAGTACGTGCTACCAAATGTCACATGGTCACAACTGAACCAATGGTTCTTCTCTCTTTCTCACTGTGGGATTGTGGATGATTATCTCCCAGGCTCAGATGCTTGATCTCAGGCCACAGTGTTTGGCAAAAATCAGTGCTTTTTCAGAATGTTGGAAGGTGCCCACAACTGGCCCTAGGGTATTTTTTTGTCACTTCAAAGCACCTATAGACAGTCCTTTGCTTTTCTATATGAGAGTAAGCTGAGGAATGCTTTGCTTCATTCTTTGTCGGCCTTCCAGCAGATGTAGACCCTTTCCTCTGCTGCCTTATTGCCAGTTACATTAAATACCGTATATGACAAAAGTTTATTAATACTGTATTGTAGTCAACATCCATGTAAGTGTATTCAATGGCCCCTATGCGGGAAAAGGTTGAAAAGAAAGATGGTAAGAAACAGATGATTATGGTGGAAATTAAGAAGGAAATGACCGAGAAGTATGAATGAGGTATGCGAGTGGCTGAAATTGCAAGATTTTATAAGAAGTCTACCTCTGCATCTCATCTGCAGAGGAAGAGAAGAAAGAGGCGGAAGAATCCCTCACTTCATATAACATTACAGAGATGAGTAAAATGTGGGAAACAGTGAAAAATTTTGTAGAAAAGCACCACCCAAATAAGGCTGTAGCAGTGAGAGTGATGTTTAGTGACAATGCAATGTCACATTTGTGTGAAATCCTCAAAAGGAGGCAGAAGCAAGTGTCATTGGATAGGTTCCTTGTTAAAGCTGCATAAAAAGAAAAAGATTCCACGGAGCCAACAGATACCAGTGATTCCGTTAGTGATAGTGAAGGTTGTCCTACACGATAACCCTCCTCTCTCTTATCTCCCTCACACCAGCCATGAAGGTTTTCAAAGGTAAGTGCAGGTTAATTTGTTTATTTTTCTTTACATTTTGTGTTTTCTTTGTTATTTTATATTATATTGTAATCATTTTTATATGAATATTTTGGGGTTGTGGAACAAATCATCTGAGTTTCCATTATTTCTCATGGGGAAATTCGCTTTGGTATATAAGTGTTTTGAGTTACAAGCATGTTTCCAGAACGAATCATGCTCACAAACCAAGGTTTTACTGTAATTATCTTAAGGAAGTTCAAGAAATATAAGAAAGACAGATAAACAACTACATGAAATCAGGAAAACAGTACATGGACAAAATGAGAAGTGTAATAAAGCAACAGAGAACAACAAAAAAAGAACCAAATAAAATCCTGGAACTGAAGAATCCAGTGACTGACCTGAAAAATTCAATAGAGAGCTTCAACAGCAGACTTGATAATGCAGAAGAAAAAAAATAAGTGAACTTCAGGAGAGGTCTTTTGAAATTACCCAGCTAGAGGAAGAGAAAGAAAAACAAATTGAACAATAGTTCAAAAAGCATATGAGATGTATGGGGCAAAATCACATAATGTATGGGGGACAATGAGATAATGTATGCATCATTGGTGTCATAGAAGGAGAGGAGAGACAGAAAGGGGCGGAAAGCTTACTTAAAGAAAGAATGACTGAGATCTACCCAAATCTAGGGAGGGAAATGGACATCTTGATTCATGAAGCCCCAAAGTTCTCAAATAGGTAGAACCCAAAGGGGTCAATGCCAAGTCCAGTAGATCTAAATTCTGAAAATTTAAAGATAAAGAGAGAATTTTGAAAGCAGCAAGAAAAAAGCAATTTGTCACATACAAGGAGGCTCCCAGAAGACCATTGGTAGGTTTCTCAGAAACCCTGCAGGCCAGGAGAGGGTGAAATGATGTATTTAAAATATTGAAAGACAAAAACCTGCCAACCAAGAACACTTTATCTGGCAAAATTGTCTTTTCATACCGTATGATTTCACTCACATGTGAAATTTGGGAAACAAATGAACAAAGGAAGAGAGACAAACAAAAAAGGACTCTTAACTATAGAGAACAAATGGGTGGCTGCCAGAGGGCAGAGTGGAATAGGTGAAGGAGATTAAGAGCACACTTACCATGAAGAACACTGAATAATGTATAGAATTGGTGAATCACTATATTGTACACCTGAAACTAACAAACACTGTATGATTAAAACAAATTAATTATACTGGAATTTTAAAAACTATAAACAAAGGGGTGCCTGGGTGGCTCCATTGGTTGAGTTTCTGACTTCAGCTCAGGTCATGATCACACAGCTCATGAGTTCGAGCCCCGCATCAGGCTCTGTGCAGACAGCTCAGAGTCTGGAGCCTGCTTCGGATTCTGTGTCTCCCTCTCTCTCTGCCCCTCCTCCACTCATGCTCTGTCTCTCTCTCTCAAAAATAAATAAACATTAAAAAATTAATTAAAAAACTATAAACAAATAAAACCTGAAAAAAAAAAAAAGAATGAAAGAGAAAGAAAGACTTTCCTAGACAAAAACTGAGTGAATGTGAGGGTGTCTGGGTGGTTCAGTCAGTTAAGCGTCCGACTCTTGGTTTCAGCTCAGGTCATGATCTCACGGTTCATGAGTTTAAGCCCCATGTCAGGCTCTGGAACAGTGTGGAGCCTGCTTTGGATTCTCCTTCTCTCTGCCCCGCTTTGGTTCTTGTGCCCCTTCTCTGTTCTCTCTCTTTCTCTCTCTCCCTCAAAATAAATAAATAAACTTAAAAAAAAACCTGAGGGAATGTGTTACTATTAGACCTGCTTTACAAGATGTGCTGAAGGCATTTCTTCAAGTTGGAACGAAAGAGCACTAAACAAACAGCAAGAACGTTTATAGCAGGGTGAGGGAGTTTCTGGTCCAAGATGGTGACAGAGGAAGACCCTGAAGTCCCCCTTCCATGGAACACACCAAAGTACCCCTATATATATAGAACAGTTCCCCCTGAAGAAGAACTGAGGGCCAACCGAACAGCTTCTGCACAACACAAGACAGACAAAAAGGCAAAAAAAAAAAAAAACAGCAGGGGAGACTGGAGACGGTGGTGACAAAGGGAACCCCTTCCCCGACACTGTGAATGGCAGTGGGGACGGACAGTGCTGAAGGACTAGGAACGATTCCTCTGTCCTTGGGCACAGAGGAAAAAAAAGGAACTAATATTACACTGTATAATAACTAACCGGAATGTAAGTAAAACCTTGAAAAAGAAAAAAAAAAATCATTAAAAAAAAGGTAAAAAAGCAGAGCGGCTAGCATATGAAAGACAGTACTAAGATTACGCCAGCCAAAGAGGTGAAGCTGTGCGAATACTCTCCAGGCCAGGGGGACTGGAGAATTACAGGGTTCATGCTCCCCTTCCCCCTTAAAAGCCCAGAGGAGGGCAGGGTCTGGATGCCATAACCGGCTTGCTGCCTCGGAAAGCCCTGGTTCCACAGGCCCCCACCAGCCCTGGTTGAGCTGGGGCACAGAAAATAAGCCGTGGATTTTTTTTTTTCTTTCATTTTCCCCTTCTTTTTTCCTTAAAAGGCCATGGCTTTAAAAAGAAACTAGCATATCGAAGAGCCAGCCCTAGAACTTTGCCAAACAGGGTGGAAAGGAGCTGCTAGAATGCTCTCCAGGAGGGCGGGGCTGATGGAAACGGTCCACACTCCCTTTCCACCTTGCAAGAGCACAAACGGGAGCATAGTCTGGGCACTGTTACCGCGTCACCCCGCACTGAACACCTTGAGACACCCTGGCTTGCACCCAGTTCAGCTTCAGCTGTCCTGCCAGGTTTCCCTCAGGGTGGACAGCCCCGGCATAACCCAGCTGGCAGCTACTTCACCTCCAGGTGTCCTGCCAGGGCACGTTTTGCATGAAGAGCCCAGGGACCGCCCCGAGTTATGTCCGTTTTAGCTTTAGCTGTCCTTTCAAGATCCCCCTTGTGCACGGTGCCCCAGTAGCTGCCTCAGCTCCAGCTACTTCTTCTGTGTGCCCGCTGTGCAAAGCGTCCTGGAACATCCCAGTTTACATACGTTTCAGCTGCAGCGATTCTGCCAAGGTGACCTCTGTGGGTAGAGCCTCGGCTCTCCCCCTCCCCCAGCCTGCACTCACTTTAGCTTCAGCTATCCTGCCAGGGGACCCTCTGCATAGAGAGCTCAGGGACCTCCTAGCCCGCATACTACATCAGCTCTAGTCACCCTGCCAAGGTACCCCCTGCACAGCATGCCCGGGACACCCTTGTTTTGCATCCATTTCAGCTTCAGCTGTCCTGCTAGGGTGCCCTCAACACAGAGAACCCTGGGATACACCAGCCTGCATCCACTTCAGCTTTAGCTGTTTTGACAGGGTGCCTGCTATGTGGAAAGCTCCAGGACACCCAGCCCACACCAGCCACAGGTCCAGGCAGCTAGCAAAAGCCACCAGGCACACACAGTCTACACTGGGGACAACCATACACAAGACTGTTCCTTCAAGTTTAAGAGAAGTAGCTGTTCTGCCATATCCATAAAAACAAACACAGGAAGTCAAGCAAAATGGGGAGGCAGAGGAACATTCTCTAAAGGAAAAAAAAACCTCAGAAAAGAACTAAATTAAATGGAAATAAGCACTATGTCTGTTAAAGAATTTAAAGCAATAATGATAAAGATACTCACCAGACTGGGGAGAATGGAAGAACTCACAGATACCTTCAATAGAGAGATAGAAAATATTAAAAAGAACCAGTCAGAGTTGAAGAATACAATAATTGAGATAAAAAATACACTAGAGGGAATCAACAGTAGGTTAGAGGATGCAGAAGAACATATCAGTAAAATAGAAGACAAGGTAATGGGAAGCATCCAAACTGAACAGCAAAACAGGCAAAAGGATTTTTAAAAAATGAAGATAGGTCAGAGAAAGATATCATATGATTTCACTTGTACATGGAATTTGAGAAACTCAGCAGATGAACGTAGGGGAAGGGAAGGAAAAATAAGATAAAAACAGAGAGGGAGGCCAACCATAAGAGAGTCTTAAATACAGAGAACAAACTGAGGGTTGCTGGAGAGGGGAGTGTGGAGGGGTTGGGTTACATGGGTGATGGACATTAAGGAGGGCACTTTTCGGGACGGGCACTGGGTGTCATATGTAAGAGATGAATCACTGGGTTCTACTCCTGAAGCCAACACTACACTGTATGTAAACTTGAATTTAAATTAAAAAAAAAGTGATAGGATTGGTCAAGTGATTTCTTGGACAACACTAAGCAAACAAACATTCACATTATAGGGGTCCCAGAAGAAAAAAAGAAAGAAAGGTGCAGAAAACTTATTTGACTAACAACTGAAAACTTTCCTAACCTGGGGAAGGAAATAGACATCTAAGTCCAAGAGGCACAGAAAGTTACAAACAAGATGAACTCAAGGAGGTGCACACCAGGACACATAAATTAAAATGACAAAAGTTAAAGATAAAGAGAGAATCTTAAAAGCAGCAAGAGAGAAACAACAAGTTACCTACAAGGGAAAACATATAAGGCTGTCAGCTGATTTTTCAGCAAGCCAGAAGGGAGTGGCATGATATATTTAAAGCGCTGAAAGGAAAAAAAATCTACAGCCAAGAATACTCTATCTGGCAAGGTTATCATTCAGATTTGAAGGAGAGATAAAGAGTTTCCCAGACAAACAAAAAATAAAGAAGTTTATCACTACCAAACGAGCCTTACAAGAAATGGTAAGGGTGTGTGTGTGTGTGTGTGTGTGTGTGTGTGTGTGGATTTTTTTAAGTGGAAAAGAAATGGCTATAGTTAGACATAAGGAAACTATGAATAAAAAGATGTAAAATATGACAGGGTATATATAAAATGTGGAGAAGGTAAAATAAAAGAAATGGAAAAGGAAAAGAAAAAGAAAAAGAAAGGAAGAAAGAAAAAGAAAGACTTTTTTCTTTTTTTTTTTTAATTTTTTTTAATGTTTTTATTCATTTTTGAGACAGAGAGAGACAGGGCATGAATGGGGGAGGGTCAGAGAGAGGGAGACACAGAATCTGA
>NC_064808.1:7715186-7752972 GCF_023721935.1 Panthera uncia | reverse complement strand
CGGCAGGACGCGTTGTGAGCCCCGCGTCCTCCTACGCCGCCATCTTCCGGACTCCTCCTGGTCATCTCCATTTTATTTTGCAGCTCATTAATAGCATTTTTTATCTCCTCCTGGCTGTTCCTTAGTCCCTTGATCTCTGTAGCAATAGATTCTCTGTTGTCCTCTATACTGTTTTCAAGCCCAGCCATTAATTTTATGACTATTATTCTAAATTCACTTTCTGTTATATTATTTAAATCCTCTTTGATCAGTTCATTAGCTGTCGTTATTTCCTGGAGATTCTTCTGAGGGGAATTCTTCCGTTTGGTCATTTTGGATAGTCCCTGGCGTGGTGAGGACCTGCAGGGCACTTCCCCTGTGCTGTGGTGTATAACTGGAGTTGGTGGGCGGGGCCGCAGTCAGACCTGATGTCTGCCCCCAGCTCACTGCTGGGGCCACAGTCAGACTGGTGTGTGCCGTCTCTTCCCCTCTCCTAGGGGCGGGATTCACTGTGGGGTGGCGTGGCCCGTCTGGGCTACTTGCACACTGCCAGGCTTGTGTTGCTGGGGATCTGGCGTATTAGCTGGGGTGGATTGGCAAGGTGCACAGGGGCGAGAGGGGCAGGCTCAGCTCCCTTTTCCTTCAGTGATCTGCTTCGGGAGGGGCTCTGCAGCACTGGGAGGGAGTCAGACCCGCCGCTGGAGGGATGGATCCGCAGAAGCACAGAGTTGGGTGTTTGCGCGGTGCAAGCAAGTTCCCTGATAGGAACTGGCTCCTTTTGGGATTTTGGCTGGGGGATGGGCAAGGGAGATGGCGCTTCCCAGTGCCTTTGTTCCCCGCCAAGCTGAGCTCTGTCGTCCGGGGCTCAACAACTCTCCCTCCCGTTGTCCTCCAGCCCTCCCACTCTCCGAGCAGAGCTGTTAACTTATAACCTTCCAGATGTTAAGTCCCACTTGCTGTCCGAACACACTCCGTCTGGCCCTTCTGCTTTTGCCAGCCAGACTCGGGGGCTCTGCTCTGCTGGCAGGCTGCCCCTCTGCCCTGGCTCCCTCCCGCCAGTCCGTGGAGCGCGCACCGCCTCTCCACCCTTCCTACCCTCTTCTGTGGGCCTCTCGTCTATGCTTGGCTCCAGAGAATCCGTTCTGCTAGTCTTCTGGCGGTTTTCTGGGTTATTTAGGCAGGTGTGGGTGGAATCTAAGTGACCAGCAGGACGCGGTGAGCCCAGCGTCCTCCTATGCCACCATCCTCCTTGACACCCTTTTAGTTAGACTGATAGAGAACATGTAAATGCAGTGATCATACCGATAGTCTGTGCCATTTACTAAGATGTAATGAAAGTGATACTTAAAAAAATTTTTTTTAAGTTTATTTATTTTGAGAAAGAGAGAGCATGAGTGGGGGAGAGGGAGAGAGAATTCCAAGCAGGCTCTGCACTGTCAGTGCAAATCCCAACTCAGGGCTGGAACTCACAAACCATGAGATCATGACCTCAGCCAAGATCAAGAATCTGACGCTCAGCCAACTGAGCCACCCAGGTGCCCCAAAACGATGCTTTATCTGTTTTCTTACTCTTTAAAAAAAAACATATCTCCAGTACTCTCA
Source organism: Panthera uncia (assembly GCF_023721935.1). Classification (NCBI taxonomy): domain Eukaryota; kingdom Metazoa; phylum Chordata; class Mammalia; order Carnivora; family Felidae; genus Panthera; species Panthera uncia. Next base: position 7,751,391 of record NC_064808.1, on the reverse strand, counting down.
TGAGAAGAATGCCAGATGAATTCCACTATTCTACAAAATTCTCCATCAGTACTCCTAAAAACTGGTAAGGTCATCAAAAACAAGAAATGCCTGAGAAAGTGTCACAGCTGAGAGGATCCTAAAGAGGCATAACCACTGAATAGAGCGTGGTCTCATGGATTGGATCTAGCGATAGAAAAAGGTGAACGCAAAAGAAACGTGAATAAAATATGGACTTTAACCACAATATAGTAATAATGGTTTATTAATTTTTTTTGAAAGTTTATTCATTTATTTTGAGAGAGACAGAGCACCCAAGCAGGGGAGGGGCAGAGAGAGAGAGAGAGGGAGCGAGAGAATCCCAAGCAGGCTCTGCACTGTCAGGGCAGAGCCTGATGTGGGTCTGGGCCCCAAGAACTGTGAGATCATGACCTGAGCTGAAATCAAGAGTCAGACGCTTAACTGACTGAGCCACCCAGGGGCCTCCCCCGACCTTTTTTTTTTTTTTTTTAAGTTTTTCATTTATTTTGAGAGAGATAGACAGAGCTCACAAGTGGTGGAGGGGTAAAGAGAGAGGAGTAATGGTTTATTAATCTTAAGAAATACACCAGACTCGGGTAGGGTGTTAACAAAAAGGGAAATTGGATGTGTGATCTGTGGAGACTGTACTACCTGGGAACTTTTTTTTTTGTCAATCTAAAATTATTCATCTTGAAAAAAGTGATGAAGTGATTTAAGGAGGTTAGATTTTTTTTAAGTTTATTTTTATTTCTTTTGAGAGAGAGAGAGAGAGAGAGAGAGAGAGAGCACGAGTGGGGGGTGCATAAAAAGAGAAGGAGAGAGAGAATCCCAAGCAGGCTCCACACTGTCAGCGCAGAGTCCAATGTGGGGTTGGAACTCACATACAGTGAGATCACGACCTGAGGGGAAACCAGGAGTTGGATGCTTAACTGAATGAGCCATCCAGGCACCCAAGGAGGTTAGATTTTGATCTTCAAAAAAAAGGGAGAGACAGCGGGGGGCAGGGGGGAGAGTTGATGAAAACAACCCTAGATTAAATTAAAACAAAGTGGATTGTTCAGTGTAAGCATTAACTTTTGCTAACTGACCTTCTGTCTTGGGTGAAATCACACCAGGAACTTACAGACATTTCAGTCCTTGAATTGGGGGACAGGAGTGAATGACAAAGACAAAAGGAGTGGTAAACCGGCATAGGGGTTTATTTCCTCAGAGTATTGATCATTTATATAACATTTATATAACATTTTTTGAGAATCTCTACTGTGCTAGTGCTAGGGACACAGCAATGTGTAAAACTGGGATCACTTGTGATCAGTGAGAAAAAGACAGATACATGGCAATATTATAAGATACGTACATGGAAAAAGGCTTGAGGTGTTATGGAAGAGTTGAAGAGGCAACAAGGGAAAAAGAAAGGAGGAAATGGGGGCGCCTGGGTGGCTCAGTCTGTTGACTGTTTGACTCTTGATTTCAGCTCAGGTCATGATCTTGAGTCCTGTATGGGGCTCCACGCTGTCATCTTGGGATTCTCTCTTACTCTCTCTCTGTCCCTCCCCTGCTCATGTGCCCCCCTCCCTCTCTCTCTCTCTCTCAGAATGAATGAATAAAGTTAAAAAAAATAAGAGGGCCCCAGAGCTCAGTAGTTGGACCTCTCTTCTTCTCTGTCTATACTTACTTCCTCGAGGATCTCATCCAGTTCCACACTCAATATGTGTCTTCAGGGATTGATGATAAACCTAAATCTCCAGGCTGAATTAACACACTGAATTCCAGATTTGTTTGTCTGACTACCTAATCAAATTCTCCACTTGGATGTTATAGTGGGCAGGCCCCAAAATAATTTCCATGACCTCCACCTCCTGAAATTTACACTCTTATGAAATCCCTTCCCTCTTAGCATGTGCTGTCTGGGCTTATTAACTTCTAATAAACAGAACAAAGACACAAGTGATGGGATATCAGTTCTTGGATTAGGATTTACAAAGACTCTGGCTATTGTCTTGGACAGTTTCTCTCCCTGTCTCTTGCTGAGATCATAGTACTGAGAACCTCTTTCAGGAGAGATTTCCATGCCATCCTGTAAAGTCATCTTTTGGCTTATGAATTAGCTGTGCTTCTTTTAGGTGACACTTTGATCTAGGAACCTGTGTCTAGATTCCAGGGAATTCTTTTTATATTTTTTTGAAGAGAGAGAGCGAGAGCGAGAGTGAGAGAGCACTTGTGTGAGCAGGGGAGAGACAGAGGGAGGGAGGGAGAGAGAGAGAGAGAGAGAGAATCTTAAGCAGACTTCATACCCAATGTGGAGCCAGACACAGGGCTCGATCTCACAACTGGGAGATCATGACCTGAGCCAAAATAGAGAGTCCATTGCTTGACCAACTGAGCCACTAGGGGCCCCCCAGGGATTCTTTTTAGATAATTAATAGAATCATGCTTTAAATGCTGTGACTTTAAAAATGTATAGTCACTGAGCTCAGATTGTTGACAGGACTTCCTTTCAAGGGGCTCTGCGCAGGAAAAAGCTCTAATACAACAATTAGGATAAAGTATTTGCCATAATTTCTAAGATTTCCTCTTCCATTTGAAATGTCACCTTCAGTCCTCAGGCTTATATTTTTCCTTTTATAAAAATCTATTGGGGGGCACCTGGGTGGCTCAGATGGTTAAGCATCCAACTCTTGGTTTTGACTCAAGTCATGATCTCATGGTTCATGGGATTGAACCCTGAGCTGGGCTCCGTGCTGACAGTGTGGAGCCTGCTTGGGATTCTTTCTCTCTCTTTCTCCCTGCCCCTCCCTCACTTCCACTCTCTTTCTCTCTCAAAATAAATAAACTTAAAAAAAACTATTTGAAAACTATTGTAAACTATCAGTGAATGAAAAATAAATCATTGATAATCTGGCTGCAAAATGATAACCAGAGAAAATACTAACCAAGTACTTGAAAAATGCATCTGGTGCTTCCTGGAAAACTGAATGACAGCTGGGCCACCATTAACCATTCTCAGGGAAATAGACTTTCTATACTTCCTATCACTGTTCTTTCTTACCAAAAATCCTCACTCCTTTTTTTTTGGAGGGGGGGTGTAAAATATATATAACATAGATTTGCAATTCTAATCATTTTTAGAAACGATTAGTGGCACTAACTGCATTCACAAAGTGGTGCGACCATTTAGCACTATCGATTTCCAAAACTCTTTCAGTTCCCCAAACAGAAACTCTGGATCCATTAAACAAAAAGCCTTCTTTCCGCGTTCCTCCAATCCCTGGGTAACTAGTAGTTACTCTTCATCTCTGTGAACTTGCCTACTCTACATGTTTCTCTGGTTACTCTAGATATAAGTGGAATAATGCCGTATTTGTCCTTTTGTGTCTTTTTCACTTAGCATAATTTTTTCAGGGTTATTAAGGGTTGTAGCATTATCAGAATTTCATTCCTTTTTGGGGCACTTGGGTGGCTCAGCCGGTTAAGGGTCAGACTCTTGGCTATTGTGAAGAATGCCGTTATGTACTATCATGTTCAATATTCTGTTTGAGTCCACGTGTTCAATTATTTTGAGTATATACCGAGGTGTGAAATTGCTGGGATGGGTATTCTATGTTTAACATTTTGAGGAACTCCAAACTCTTTTCCAAAATGGCGGCACCATTTTACATTCCCACCTGCAGCATGCAAGGGTTCCAGTGTCTCCACATCATCATCGATATTTATTTTCTAGTTCTGTCGTTGCTGTTATTGTTACAGCAGTCCTAGAGGCTGTGAAGTGGTAGCTCTTTTTTTTTTTTTTTTTAATTTCCCAAACCACTAAGCACGACACGGTTGTCGATCTGCAACAGGAAAAGCTCGTGAGGATTTGTGGGACATTCTCCCAATGAACATCAGGCTCTGTGGCTTGGCCACCAGCCCCCGGGGAGATGAACAAAATAGACATCGGTCTTTCTCTTCACGAAGCAACAAATACTTCACTAGGAGGAAGAATGACTTTGATAAACCGATGGTATTCATAATAGATGGTTTTCCTGAAATTTCTCCTGTCTCTTCCCCACATTCCCTCAGATTATCCATTCTATGCTTCTTGATCTCTTGGAAGACATTTTGCAGATGAAAGAAGAAGAAGCCTGTAGACTTTTATGTCCAAAGCTAAATTCCACAGAAGGTCTTTGAAAGAGGCAGTGAGAGAAAAGTGTTTGTATAGACAATTGGGAAGGGGTGTTTGGGAAGGGGTGGAGGTAGGGGAGGGTCTGTGGATACCAGGGGGCTATGGACCCAGTCATGAGCCCTGGCAGCATCCCAGGGAAGGGCAGACCCCTTCCGGAGCGGCTGTAAGGGGAGTCGAGGGATCCGGGTGGAAACCCTGGGTTTCCAGGGCTGGTGCTGCTGCTGCTACAGTGTTGAGGCCACGAGGCCGCCCTCTTCCTGGGCATGGTGGCCCTGTCCACGGTGATGAGAAACCCAAGAGAAAAATGGAAAAGGAGCAGCTAAAAGATGAACTGGACGGCTTCCAGACCAGGGCTCCGGGCCACTCATCAGATACACTTACAATGCCTCTGCTAATCTCTTTGAACAAGGAACCGATGACCAGTGGCGGCCCCTGTTTTTTCCCACCTCATCATGTTGGCACCACGCACGCCCCTGGAGTCTTGATAGTCCTGGTGTGGAGGATTTATGGAAATCATAAACTTTTACACCTGTCGATGCATCTTCAGTGGGTATGTTTTCCACTAGACAGAAAGAGAAGTCATCTATCTGATTTTCTATTGGGGGCCCATTGCTCCTCACAATGCCCACCATTTTGTGACAATTGAGCCATTTCTTGTTGCGTTGTTGTTGAAGGTCGTGAGATCTAGCATGCAGGAAGAGCTGGAGACAGCACAGAAAACACCCGCGTGTGACTTGTTCTAACGCCCGAGTTGAGGAAGGAGGTCTGTTTACTGGCCTTTGTGAGGGAGGTTTCCCACCATGCCTGAGGAACGTTAAAATAGTGGACACCTGAATCTGTTCCTTACCAAAGAATGCAACATGTGTGGTGACAGGTGGGTAGATAAAACATGAGGAAGCCATAAAGATAATTGCTGTGTTTGGACGGACCCAGAACTAATCGTACAGCGAGGAATCTTGTCTACCTGTCACCCTACCAGACTCATCAGCCGGAAACTGAAGCTGGGAACTTCAGTCACAGTTCAGATTTTGGCTTTAACTTCCTTCACTTGTTTGTTGTTATTTTAATTGAGGCAAAACTACAAACAGTAAAGTGAACAAACACGTACAGTTCAATGAATATTTCCATGTGTAAATACGCAACCAGATGAAAATACAGAAAAAAACTCTAACACCCTAGAAGGCTCCATCATGTATCCTCCACAAGAACACTCTAAGCCCTTCCCCCCCCCCACTTAACAACAATTAGCAGCTCAAATTATACAATTATTTAAAAATTTTTAAAGTTTATTTATTTTTGAGAGAGAGAAAGAGAGAGAGAATGTGGGCGGAGAGGGGCAGAGAGAGAGGAGACACAGAATCCGAAGCAGGCTCCAGGCTCTGAGCAGTCAGCACAGAGCCCGACACGGGGCTTGAACCCACGAACCGTAAGATCGTGACCTGAGCCAAAGTCAGATGCTCAACCAACTGAGCCACCCAGGCGCCCCTACAATTATTTTCTAGTTTAAAAATCGTCACCCGGCAAGGAAATATTCCACAAAACATACCAGGTCTTTATACTTAAAACCAGTCATTGGCTGCCTGGGCCTCTATTTATTATTGTCCTTTATAAGATGTAAACTCAAAACTTATATAAGTGTCTTTTATCTCTGTTGGGCACAGATTTTCAAGCCTCTTGGACTCTCCACCTCGAGCACTTGGGTAGCAGGGTTTTCCTGATTCAGGTTTCTTGGATGTGGAAAAAGAGTGGCTGTCCCTGAGGGGAGCTGTGTGCTCTAGGTCTGTAGTGAGGAAGGCAAGCCATCATTCAGGGTCACTGTCCCCAGGGAAAGATTTATGAACATTTCTTTTTTAAGTAAGCCAAATGCCCAATGTGGGACTTGAACTCATGACCCCAAGATCGAGAGTTGCCTGCTCATACTGACTGAGCCAGCCAGCTGCCCCTCCCAGGGAAAGATTTAGACCTGGACTGTTCCATGTGGCCAGTGCCTCTGGTTTAGCTACAGCCTCATCATTCCTGACCCCAACCTCAGACTCCCCCACGGCTCCCTAGATCATACAGACCGGCTCTGCCCAGCCTGCATCAGTAGGTTTAGTGGTGCAGGGGCCAACATTAGGTGACCTCGTGTGACATACACACCCCGGAAGGTATATCACAAACATGCCCACATCCAAACACCAGACTCTCATCCCTCAGACCCTGGCAGCCCCCAGCCCGGGGGAGTGCAGTCAGGTCCCCGGGGCTTCCGGTTCCTGTAGGCCTGAGGACTGTCCTGGCCACTGAAGAAACCTGAGCGAGATCAGGGAGAGGACCTGAGCCCCTCCCACAGATGACAGTACATCTTGGGAGGAGCCCTGTTGTGTGGCCTGTGACATTCAGATCGTCTGGTTTCACTGGGAATTAAACCGCTGAGGAAAAGGGTGGTAAGCGTTGGGATTCTGAAGTGATAACACATGAGAAGGGATTCCAAACCTTGCTGTGTTTCCCCTGCCTTTTCCAAATCCCTTTAGCCAATGCCAAGGGTGAGAGTTGAAACTCTGGCGACTGCCTTCTCAGGTGCTGCCCCGGGAGGCTGGTCATTTATTTCGGAAGATTTACTCAGCCCCTCGGGGAAAGGGTCATGGTTTATACCGAAGCCAGTGGGGAAAGGATCGCTTGTTTTACTGAATGCAGAACATCTGTGTTTATTCCATGTCTTTTCCTTTTGTGTTGGTTGGTTCATTGTATATCACTTAGGAGGGTAGGTGGCCGATTCATAAAATCTGATATTTCTTGTCAAAGAAAGTCCCGTAGATCATGGGGCGCCTGGAGGACTCAGTCGGTTAAGCGTCCGACTTCGGCTCAGGTCACGATCTCCCGGTCTGTGAGTTGAGGTCATGATCTCTCGGTGTGAGTTTGAGCCCCGCGTCCGGCTCTGTGCTGACAGCTCAGATCCTGGAGCCTGTTTCAGATTCTGTGTCTCCGTCTCTCTCTGCCCCTCCCCCTCTCATGCTCTGTGTCTCTCTCTGTTAAAAATAAACTTTAAAAAAAAATTTTTTTTTTTTTTAAAAGAAAGTCCCATAGATCTTCCATCGGCTGTGACCCATCGACTGTGATGTTCCGTGGTGCAGGGCAAACAGGACGAGGCATATTTTAGGTCGAGAAGTATAGTGAGCACACATCTAAAAATGCTGTGCTCAGAGGGCTGGGCCAGTTTCCTTCCACTGTGACAACAGGCAGCAGATGCCCTCTGGACAGTCATGTTTTCAAATGGTCATCCCTTTGCAATGGGTTACCAGGAACATATTTCATTTACTTTGTGTTTTGCAGTAATTCTTTTTTTACTGATTGCTTTTTAGGGAAAGAAAGAGAGAGAGTGAGCGGGAGGGGGTCAGAGAGAGAGAGAGGGAGACAGAGGATCCAAAGTGGGCTCTGTGGTGACATCAGGGAGCCTGATGCGGGGCTCGACCTCATGAACCGTGAGATCATAACCTGAGCTGAAGTTGGACACTTAACCGACTGAGCCGCCCAGGCGCCCCTTTGGTAGTAATTCTCGAAGGGATTCTTATAGAGAGAAAAACAAGTTGGAGAATCAATGGTGACATCAGAAAACAGGGGAGAAATGCTAGAAATTATGGCAAATTCTGTCTTCTAATTGGGGGATTAGAGCTTCTTCCTGGATATGGCCACAGATCACCCCTTAAGGAAGGTTCTGTTAAGCATCTCATTCCGAGCTATATTCTCAATTCTTTCAAGATTCCCCGAATTCTCGTCCTTATTATAGCACCAGCTCAAGGTACACAATCTTATCATCTCAGTAAGATCCAGGTACAGATGTGGCTCATCAGGTGTAGGTCCTTAAGTACAGCTGCTGTAGTTCATTAACTCTTGCCTAACATTACATATCAAGGTTCCCCGTCACCCAATTTCCATTAACATGGCCCTCAGTCGTCTTTAGCCCTGTTCTGATTTTGCTAAGTTAACATTTGTTAAGTGGAGCACGGGGTGCCAGGTGGTGAGTTGTGGTTCAGTAAAAGACCACAAGAGAAAATGAAATAGAAAAGTTTATTACTGGCAGACCCTGGAGGCAGTACCCAGCATGCCTCAAAGGGCACCATGGGGAGGCGAAGGCAGGGGGCAGCCAGAAAGAGCAACAAAACTTGGGGCCCATGCTTTATTAGGGAATGTGGGTAGAGTGCTTTGGGGTCCCCCTCTAGGGCTGCATTGGTGAATATCAAACCAAAAAGGTGGGGTTTCGGTAAAGCCCCACGGGGGTCCTATTGAAGGGGCGCATGAGGCATGCAGGTGCTGGGAGGCAGGGAAGACCGTTGATGACAAAGGCTGTTGGGAAAGTCAGGGAGGGAACTTGGATTTGCCTGGACTCTGGGGCTGCCAGTGACGCATGCACTTGCACGAGGGGCTAGTGTCAGTTCAAGGCCTCTGCAGGCAACCAAGATGGGTGACAGGGCAGCACAGAGCCCTGCTGAAGGGGCCACTAGATCCTGGAAATCTGTTTTGGATTTCATTTTCTTTTTAAATTTTTTTAATGTTCGTTTATTTTTGAGCGAGAAAGTGCACGCGCGAGAGAGACAGAGCACGAGTAGGGGAGGGGCAGAGAGAGAGAGGAGATGCAGAATCCCAAGCAGGCTCCAGGCTCTCAGCTGTCAGCACAGATTCTGATGTGGGGCTCGAACTCACGAACCTTGAGATCATGACCTGAGCCGAAGCTGGACGCTTAACCAACTGAGCCACCCAGGTGCCCCTGGATTTCATTTTCTAGTGTGACTAGCCATCCACTAAGTCGGGGGGGGTGCATTTTCCTCTCCCTGAGGCCCACACAATTCCTCTAGTGGGGCCCGGAGCTATAATTTTCATCTCCTGCAAACTTTTTGGTGAGTTTGTTTTAATTAACGAGACTTTATAACTGAATAGTAAGGCAAAGCTCGTTGCCTTAACCTCATCTAGGCTAATAATATATGTATGATCATAATCTCTAAGCAATTTGGCAGGGGTTTGTCCCCTAGGGCTCTCCCTTATAAGACTCATATTGCACAATGTGCCCTCTATCAGTGTGGAAGATGGCAAGATGAGCGAAAATCAAAATGGTAAGGGAAACATTCATTTGGTGAGCACATGTGAATAATGTCTTTTCTGAGGTCAAAAGCGTGGGGGTTCCCTGGGAGTGAGTACTAACAGGGAATCTTTGGAGGAGACCAGTGGTTGGTGTAAGGTATTTGGAGATCTTAGGGCCGGGAAATAGGCAGTATTAGAGACTGGAGTAAAATTTCTGTCCATCTGGGGGACCACTTGTTTAAAAGCTTGAGGAGCATGTCTTTGAGTAGGTCATTGTGCGTCTTTATGTCTGGCCAAGGGGGCCCGTTGGCTAAGTGGTAACTCCATGAGATCCCATGTTCCAGAACCCGTGATTGAACACTTGGGAGGCGAAATGGGCACCTTGATTTGAATCCATAATGTCTGGTGGGTCAAAGGGAGTGAACATATGTCTGGTTAAGGAGGAGATCATGTGACAGGAAGCAGCATGCCTGGAGAGAGCTGTCAGCACAAGTCACCAGGTAAGGGATCAGCGATGATGGGTACATACCCAATAGCTCCAGCAGAGGGCAACGGTGGCCCAAGAAAACATATTTGCCATCCAGCAGGGTCTGTCCCCCTGCTGCCCAAGCCCCACCTGGGAGGCTTTCAGGATTTTGTCTGGGAGCAAAGGAGGTAATTGACTACCACCACTTTGGCTAGAGCCAGGGTGAGGGCTCAAAACAGGCCATGCTTGTATTTCCAGACAGTGAGGACTGTTCCTCCCCGATGGCCTGATGTAATATGGGCCCACTCCGCTAGTGGGTATGCCATCTCTGGAGGAACAGTTGTGTCTGGGGCAATGTTGGGTATTCTGGTTCATGTGGGGTCTTGAAACAGGCAAGCCTTCTAGATAAGGATCTGCAGTGTGGTTATAATCTGTTTCTGGTGTCTGCCGGTGTGTGGGTGGGTTTGTGCAGACACAGAATGACCAGAATCAGCATGTGAGAGCGGGCTGTTTCTTTCCGAATGGAGGCACCCCAGATAGGCCTTCCCTGAGTCATGAAATTACCCCTTTGCCATTTTCTAGGACAGACAACGAGATCATTGGCTACCGTCCAGAAGTCAGTAAAAATGAGTGTCCTTGGGAGTCTCGCTTTTTCGGCCTGTGTAGAGCCAGGCACACCGCTACCGATTCTGCTAGTTGGACCAGGCCAGGAGGGCCCTCCCTACTAGGAATGTGCCGCTGGCAGGATGATAAACTGAAGCCTTCCAGGCAGCTGCGTTGCGTACAGGGACTTTGCTGCGGTCAGTGAAAAACACCAATTCCCTTTCCACTTTTTATTTGTTTGTTTGTTTGTTTGTTTGTTTGTTTGTTTGTTTAGAGGCAGGGCATGAGTAGGGGAGGGGCAGAGAGAGAGGGAGAAAGAGGGAATCCCAAGCAGGCTCCACCCCTGCCAGCGCGCGGAGCCTGATGCGGGGCTCGAACCCACGAACCGTGAGATCATGACCTGAGCAGAAACCAAGAGCCGGATGTCTAACCGGCTGAGACACCCAGGCGCCCCCACTGCCCCTCAGTGTCAATGGACAAGGGGCTGAGCGTGGAGGAAGCCGCATCCCCTCATAATTTGGAAAGGCCCTTAACATGAAATTTAGCCCTTTCTTGAAGGTATCGTTTCCTTTTTGTCAGTGAGGCCTCCGTGGCCAGGCCAAGCCTCTGCTGAGCCGAGTCTCTGACCCAAAGCGGGGTAGGGCTTGTGTGTAAAGCAGTTTGAACTGTGAGAACATTCATGCCTCTTTCTCTAAAAGGGCCCAGTAAGCTGCCGGGATTCCGTGCTCATGTATGTATGGTGAGTACAAGGCTGCTCTCTGGAGCGGATGGTCGGTCCGGAACCCACAAGCAACCAGGTAGAGCCACGTTTAGTCCAGTGACTCCACGAGGCATAATCAGGTACTGCCAGTAATTCAACTCAAAGTTCTGGGCCCGGAGGAACTAATGGCAGGGCCTGCTGTAAGGCAGTTGATTAAGCTTCTCCCCAGTGGAAGGAGGCTGATTTGCTTGCAGCGGCATAAATGGGCCTCAGGAGAATGGAGAGGCGTGGAATGTGTTGCCCCCCAAAGGTGAAAAGGCCTCGCATGTGCTGTCCCTGCCGAAGCGTAGCAGGAGGCTTGACGGTGAGCGGTTGGTATTTTCCAGAGAGACCGACTCCGCAGCCCTCAGCTGACTGCACTCTGCCAAGAAACTTGACAGAAGTGGCCAGTCCTTGGACCTTACACGGGGCAACGGCAGTCCTCTGTGCTGTGAACGTTGTGTCACTGGATAAGAGTCTTCCTGTGTGGCATTCTCAGAGGGCCCCCATAGTAGAATGTCATCTATATGATGTCAGAGGCGGCAGTGGGTTAGTTTGAGTGGATCTGGATCTTGTCTGCAGAGGCTAGAGGCTATATCTGATGGGGGGGGGGTGCTATTCAGCTCCTCCATGGACAGCCAAGGAAAGGTATATCAGATGCCCCTGGAAGTGAAAGAAAATTGAAGTTGTCTTCAGTCTTCAGTCATTGGAACCCAATAAAACATGTTGGCTACAGCTAGGACAGCAGAGAGAGGCCCTGAGCCCTTGCAGACCACCTATTATCTCTACAATATTGGGAAGGGGAAGCCTTAATGGCAGGAGCTGGTGCATTTAAATTTTGATAGTCACTTGTTGGTCTCCATTCATTGGTGGTCAGTTTTAACACTGTCCACGGCTCTTAAAGGGTGAGATGATAGGGCTAATGACCCCGGGGTCAAGCATGTCTCTAACGAAAGGGCCAAAGTCCTTCTGTACTTTGCTTCGGCCAATATGTTGGTGTATTTAACATTTTCACTACAGGAGGCAATTGGACGGGTTCTCGTTGGACAGCTCTCCAGAGAAAGGCTAGGAATTTGGGTTTATTCCCAGGCGTGTCACTGAGCGAGGGCATTGGTACTTCTGATAGGAAAAAACAAGAGAGCTAGGGGGCCACCACCATTGGCAACTGTTCTAGAAATACAATGCCAATAGACACATCTAGATTAATATTCGCTCCCTTTAGAGTTACAGCTGCCATGTCTTGTAGACTATGGTCGCTGGGGGAACTGAGAAGGGTTACCTGGAATTGTCCTGACTTGAGCTCCTATGTCTAATAGGACCAGTCGATATATAAATGGGTGACTGTCCTTAGGAGGCGGGGCAAGCTCCAGGGAGCCACCAGGTCCCTGGGGTAATACCCTGCGGAACTGATGGTTGCAGTTGGGGAAGTTGTTTGGGAGCAGAGGGGGCCTTGAGATCTTGGGCCATTGAAGTTGGCCTCTGTTAGTGAGATCATTGCTTGTTTTAAGGAGAGGAATTTGCACCAGGGCTACTGTGGGTCAAGGTCATCAGAGACCAATTGGGAGAACTGCCAGTATAGGGCACTGTGCTGTTAAGAATCATTTTAAGGGTCGCTTCCCAATAGGCTTAGCATGGGGCTCAGGGACCAGGAGGTGGGAAGGGTGTTCTGCAAGGAGTGTTGCAGGGCCCGGCACCCAAGGGCTGGCATTGGGGTTGTGGGCTGTCTAGGCCCACACCTGGGAGTCTGTGTGAATATCTCCTTCATAGCTGACCCCCATGTATGTTCCCTCCAGGGCTTCCTGAATCGTATAGGAGGCCCCATGAAGTAAAGGAGTCCAGACTTGTAATTGGGGTGGGGGGTCCCTACAAGGAGAATTCTCTGGATTTGGGGTCGATTTGGGGCCTCTTTGGAATTAGATATAAAATCCAGATCATTTGGGTTGCTACATTTAAAGAAAATGAGAGGTGTGTCTGGGTGGCTCAGTCAGTTAAACGTCCGACTCCTGATTTCGGCTCAGGTCATGATGTCGGTTCAGGTCGTGAGCTCCCGGTTCGTGAGTTCAAGCCTCACGTCAGGCTCCGCACTGACAGTGGGGAGCCTGCTCGGGATTCTCTCTCTCTCTTTCCCTCTCTCTCTTCCCCTCCCAAGTGCGCCCCCCTCAAAATAAATAAATTAACTTAAAAAAATAAATGAGAAACTCATTGGACTATACCAATCTCAGGGAGAAGGAGTCGGGCCTCATCTAGTGTCTTCCACTGGCTTTGAGAGGGTGGTTTACGTTTAATGGGTAGCATGCGAACTTCCTTGGGTGTTTTAGGTGGTACCAGCACCAAGTGCTCAGGCCATTTATAGTTCAGGCCATTCGATCTTGTGCCACCATGCCCGGGGGGAGGGCGGAACCCATGATATTCCACAGGGCTGGGGTGGGGGACGGAAGTACCACAGCAGCACGGTATGCAGCAACAGAGGACTGCAAATCTGGGCTGCACGTGCCTTTGCAAGGAGCCACGCCTTCCGCAGTTGGGGTGTCCCTGTTATGCTGGTTAGGACTTAGGGTTCTGGTGGAGCCCACCAAGACAGCAGTCAGAGAAGAGGGGTCTGCCCCTCCTCCTTCTAAGGGCACTGCTGGCACCTTTATCCAGAAGCCCACACTTGGACGGAGGTTGCGACTCACATGCCCCAGCCATGAACTCATTCAACAGGACCTTGAGAAAATCATAGTTCATTTACCTACCAGTTGGCAGCGGGTCTGTGCTGAGAGTTGTGAGACATACCCAAAGTGGATTCCCTGCTGGGGGAATTCACCCTCTGTGGGCGTTAGCAGGTAGAAGACACATCCACCACCAAGCTCTGAACTGTATGCGGGGTCTTCTTCCCTTTACCTTTAAGGCTAAAGCATGTTCACAGCCAGGGAGTTTTCTTGGCCCATGCCGTAGAATCCCAACAGTCTGCCTTGCTTCCTTTCTCCCTCTTTCTCTTATCTTCAGTCCAGGCTGGCCGTGTGTCTGTTAACAACAAATTCTCTAAAAATGGGTTGGCTTCCCATGCAACCCGGAGGCGCCTAAGCCATTAGACAAGCAGTTCCTACCCAGATCTTTCCTTGTTAGCGACATCGCTACCCTGACCTCTGCAGTGATGCTGCTCGATTTTATGAGCCACCTCCGAAAACACTTTAGCAAGTGGTGGCCCAGCCGCACCTCTGATCTTATCTCCAGGACATTCTTTCTCATTGTTTTTGCAATATGTGTAAGCTAAGAATGTTCCAAATATTCAAGTTATGGTTACTGTTTGCTTACGACTTCCTTCTTTGATGTCTCTCTCCCCTCTTCCAACTTCATGTCAGGGGCAAAGAGAAACCAGGTGGTACCTCCAATGCTTTGCTTAGCAACCTCCTTAGTTAAATATTCAAGTTCATAACTTATTAGTTCTACTTTTCCCAAAACACTAGAACACAATTCAACCAAATTCATTGGTATGTTATAAGAAGGATCTTTTTTCTCTTCCAATTTCCAATGACATGTTCTGTCCATCTGAAACCTCACCAGAAGCATCTTTAACAGTCACATGTCTACCAATACTCTATTCAGGATGGTGTATGTATCATCTAAGATGATAAAAAAAACTTTCTCTAAAGCCCTCTCCTTTTTTCTTCCTGAGCTCTCAAAAGAATTGCCTTTGACATACATTTATCTACTAACAGTCTCTTCTGGGCAATTGAAGCATTTTCTAGCATGCACTTCAAAACCTTTCCAGCCTCTACCCATTACCAACTTCTAAGGCCACTTGCTTCTATATTTTTAGGTATTTGTTACCAGGAAGTAGAACTCCATATCCCAGTGCCAAAATCTGCACCACTATCTGGTACAAAGAACAGTAGGGATAGAAGCTATGCATAAACCCAACAACATTACTCCCATTGAGTAAGTCTGAATTAGCTACCATCACAGCTGAATGTCAATGTGCTGGGTCAATAATATGCCAATGTTGGATCAACAATGTGAGGCCATTTCTCAAAGAGACCAGCTAGAATACGGATGCCGAATTGGTCACATTAGATCCCTTTCAAGACCAAAGGGCAGTGATTCATCTTGACTCGGATCAACCCATATTCTGGCTAAGTATTTCTCTTTCTTGCCTTCATGACTCCACGGTTCAATAACCGTTCCAAGGCACAGAGAAGCACGTGTTCACCCACACAAGCTTATTCGTAACAGTTCATTGAGCCAAAGAAGACATGCATGGAGCGTAAAAAAAGGCATGGCAGGGGGATCATGACCACCAAACCCCCTGGTTCAAATTTGCACTCTACCACACAGAAGCTGCCACTATCATAGAGCAATGGGATAGCTTTGTTAAATTTACAGTGCACCGAGAGCCAGTTAGGAGATGATACTCTGCAAAGACAGACAACTATTTCCAAATTGAATTACATACTCTAAATCAATGACCCCACTACGGTTCTTTATTCCCCATAGGTAGAGTAAATAGTTCCGGGAACAAAACGGTACAAATTGAAATAGCCCCATGTACCGAACTCCTAGTACCCTACCTGGGGATCTTGTTCCCTTCATCCCTACAAATCAGACTATGTATATAACATGCGGGTCTTGGTATCCAGAATGGGAACATTTCCACCAGGAAACACGGGAAGAGCATCATATGTCAGATTCTGCTGACTCCACCATCATGTCAGTTTCCTAGGCTAAGAGGCCAGAAGTCAAGGAAAAGAGTCGCCAACCTGACTGGATTAATAAAGCCTCAGCATCAGCAAGACGCAAAGCCGATCTTTCCAGTATGCCTACACATTCTTTTCCTCCAGAGTTGTTCCACTGGGGTGTCTCTTGGTACCTCCTTGCCCCACTTTGATGGTAAAGGGACATGGTAAAGTATGGAATGTAGGAAGTCTGACCTCTCAAAGATTAGGCCAATCCTGGTTATGCCTCCTGGTTATGGCTCTTACACCAGGACTGTCAGTGGTACCTAGGAGGTGTTATAGCAGAGAGAGAAGGAATCACACTCACAGAACTGAGATTAGGAGCAATGATGGGATCTATAGTTCATCAGACTTATTTCCTTTGTAAGTTCTCCCTGAAGGAGCATTTCCATGGTGGTGATCGAACTTATTACACACATCATATGCATTGATCCAGCACAAGAGATGCACTATGTGGGTTGTGGGACACCACCTAGATACCCCAGGCTGTTAGGAGTTTTAACAGATAGTGGCTCATAACAGTATCTATCCCTTGGAATTACCCTTGGTGAAAGGAAGGTATACCCTGCAATGTTGTATCCCAGGGGCACTGCCTGTATCCACTAACAGGTCAATGGGGGGTGCAATGTGTTGTTCTGTGCCTCAATTACAGACATTTGTGAAGAATCAAGCTTGCGTTAAAAAGCGAAAACTTCTAGCTGTAAAATAAATAAATAAGCAACAAATAAATAAACTAAACCTCCAGCCGTAATATAACTATTTTGTAAATATAACTGGTGTATGGCGAGTAAGGAAGCAATAACTACAACTAAAATATTTTCTCGACAAATTATTACCCTTTCAAAAGTATAATTGTTGCTAAAACTTGACGGCTGTTACCATTAAGGAAAATTCATAACATTGTTTCGAAAGTGAAATCTTGTTCACTTCATAAATGCGGCCGAACAGAAACTAATCTTTGGTTCACAAATTTGTGTTGTCAAAGGAATGAATAAAGTAGAAAATAACTTTGAATAAATAACACAGTTTCATTCTCAGCTAGTGGTGTGGTTTATATTATGACCATCCAAAGTTTTTCTAGTTTTCTTTGCACAGAGTTTTATGTATTCCAGCTAATTTTTAAAAGCAAGCATTTTATTCTTACAGACTGATGTTGTATAGCCATTTCTAATGCACTAAGATTTTTTCCCATCATTGATTAAGATGACTTTGTTTATAAACTTTATGTACTTAAACGGTAGAGAAACTGGATTGTTTCTGTTTAGAAGACCACTTTCACATGAATGCCATTACGGGCATTTGGGAGTTTATGCTGTAGGAGGTATTGTTTGAGGTAATAATAAATAATCTAATATTATGAACTATTTATCTGACTTCTTAAATTCATATATCCCTGATGTTAACCATTTCTAAAAAGCTGATTTCTACATATACATAAATGTGTGTGTGTGTGTGTGTGTGTGTGTGTGTGTGTGTGTATCTATTATACATATATATATTTTAGTAGAAATATCTGGTCTAAGTAGGGCCGTTAGGGTCAGATTTCTTTCTTTAAAAAAAAATTTTTTTAAACGTTTATTTATTATTGAGAGACAGAGCATGAGCATGGGAGGGGCAGAGAGAGAGAGGGAGACACAGAATCCGAAGCAGGCCCCAGGCTCCGAGCTGTCAGCACAGAGCCAATGCAGGGCTCGAACCCATAAACCGCGAGATCATGTCCTGAGCCGAAGTTGGACGGCTAACCGACTGAGCCACCCAGGCGCCCCTAAAAAAATGTGTTTTAATGTTTATTTATTTTTGAGAGAAAGACAGGCAGAGCACAAGCAAGGGAGACACAGAGAGAGGGAGACACAGAATCTGAAGCAGGCTTCAGACTCTGAGCTGTCAGCAGAGTCCAACACGAGGCTTGAACTCAGTTACCTCAGGATCATGACCTGAGCCAAAGTCGGACACTTAACTGACTGAGCCGCCCATGCGCCCCAGGGTCAGATTTATTCCAATGCTGCTGAGCAAACAATTGCATTTGCTTTAAATAAACAGAAAAATTACCAAATCTACTATTCGTATTGCCAAGCAAAATACATTACAGTTGTCAACTCTGAATTTCACATGGGCTGGTTTTACCAGGCTTCTGGAACTCAGTCTAGGAAAGTTAGAGGAAAAGACTTCAGGTTTCTGCTCTGACTTGTAAAGGGCATGAAAGATGTCATTCCTGTCCTCACAAAAAGAAGAAAAGAAACTACATAAACTGAAAACTATTCTTAGATCTATCAGAGAACTTAGGTCCCAGGGCACCCACCACTTGCCAAACTGAAGAGACAGAAAGCTACATAGAATCACAGCTTCCCGGGAGCAGAGGCGCCCTGCTGGAGCTGGCAGGAAGACTTACACCTTAATTAAAGAATTTTGTCAAAGTCTCAGCAGTAGACCAGTTTGGGATTTAAAAGCTCTGAGGCTGTGGGGCTCCCACACATTCATGGAGCCCCACCAAGTTCTCCCTATGCAGAGAAAAAAAAAAAAAAAAAAAAGAATAAAATGCCTTTTCCTTCCAAGAGGATGAGAAACAAAGTAAACATTTTGAAATATACCCAGAGCCCGGGTATCTGTTCTTGGCTCTACTTTCTGTAAGGAAGGAGGGTCCTTAAGAGAAACGATGTCACCAAAGCCTTATCTGGCCTGGAGAAAGGCAGTCAACTTCAGACCCTCTAGCCTTTCTATCTCATATATCCGGAGAGAAAAACAAAACAAAACAAAACAAAAACAACAACAACAAAAAAAGAAACTCATCTGAAGATCACAGCGCAGGGACTCTTACCCACCACAAAGAAAAAGAAATAAAGAAATGAGATTAATATCCTAAGGGCTCTAATGGAAAAAGCGGGCTATACGCTAGAACAGACAGATAATATAAGGCAGACAGAAACTCTAAGAAGGAATGCATGGAAATGCTGAAAAGCAGAAACTCTGTAATGGAAATGATGAATGCCTTTGATGGGCTCGACAGCAGCCTGGACACGGCCAAGTGAAGAATCCATAAGCTTGAAGGCTGGTTAACAGAAACCTTCCAAACTTAAATGCAAAACAAAAAATAGAATTTTAACCGTGAGACAGCAGCAAGCAGTGTGATATCCCTGCAATTGGGAATGCCAGAGGGCGAAAGGAAAATTGAGAATAACAATGCCTGAGCATCTTCCCAAATTAAGGACAGATCAAAAATCAGTGGAAAGGCCCTAAGGGGACTGATTTCTTTCAAGCCGAGGCAAATGCATCCAGGCAGAAATTGTACCGTTGGTTGCCAGAGTTTGGATGGAGATAATCGGGATTGCACGTTAATAGTTAATGGAATGGTTTCTTTTTGGGGGTGATGAAAATGTTCTAAAACTAGGTGATCATTACAGTTTCAAAGTTTTCCCAGATACTAGACTTAGCAGAAAAATACTTCAAAGCAGCTATTAGATATGTTCAAAAACATTTACATTTTTACACACTACATATTTTAAAGCGTTACGTTTTTGCGTATTAAAAAGATGTTACGTTCTTATTTGAGAACGAAAGGCATGAGAACGACGGCTTGTCAAATAGAAGATATCAGCAAAGAGAATTTGTGACTTGGAAAGTACAGTTGCTGATGCGCTAAATTCACCCAGGTGTCTCCACAGTTGATTTGAAATGGCAGCAAAAAAGAATTCTCGAACGTGAAGATAGGGCCATAGAGATTATGACACCCAAAGGGCAGGAAGAAAAAACACTACTGAATTCTCCAAGACGGCATAACACCTTTGATGTGCAGAATGTAGCCTTTTCGAACTGGCTTCTTTTATGTAATAATTTACATTTATGGCTCAACCATGTCTTTTCCTCTCTTGACAGCTCGTTGTTGTTGTTTTTTTTTTTCTTTTCTTCTTTTTTAAGGTAATGGTCCATCCAGACAATGGACTCTTTATTTATCCATGCACCCACTGACGGATATTTGGGCAATGATAAAGAAACTGCTATGAACATCTGTGTGCACATAAGTTTTCAACTCATTTGGGTAAATACCAAGAAGCATGAGGGTCGCCATGTTTTCTCTTCAATTCCTCTCTGGCATATTGTGCATTTGCTATGTATGTGTTTTATAATAGCAGGTGGGGGTGCCTGGGTGGCTCAATCGGTTAAGTGTCCGACTTCGGCTCAGGTCATGATCTCATGGTTCGTGGGTTCGAGCCCCGCATCAGGCTCTGTGCTGACAGCTCAGAGCCTGGAGCCTGCTTCGGATTCTGTGTCTCCCTCTCTCTCTGCCCCTCCCCCACTTGTGCTCTGTCTCTGTCTGTCTCTCTCTCTCTCAAAAATGAATAAACACTTAAAAAATATATAATATAATATAATATAATATAATATAATATAATATAATATAATAGCAGAGTGTATTTATGTGCCCCTCCCTTACCCACCACAGCAGGAGACCCTTAAAGACCTTGTCTTACCCACTGCTGTCTTCCTGGCGTGGAACAGGTCTTCACAAACATTACCCGAAGGAATCAATAAGCCTGTAAAAGTAAATGCCTTTCTGAGCTTACCACTGACTTAGCCCCCGCCCTCCATGGCTACCCACCCTGCCCACATTTCGAGTAATTTCTTTTCCCTGTGAACCCATGGTTGCATTTGAAGTGAAGCAGAATGTTACTTTCCAAAATGGAAGGATTGCACCACATTGCACTTGCTTGAGTTTAACTCACAGTGACTTTCATTAACTCTTTTTTTTTTTTTTAATTTTTTTTTTTCAACGTTTTTTATTTATTTTTGGGACAGAGAGAGACAGAGCATGAACGGGGGAGGGGCAGAGAGAGAGGGAGACACAGAATCGGAAACAGGCTCCAGGCTCCGAGCCATCAGCCCAGAGCCTGACGCGGGGCTCGAACTCACGGACCGCGAGATCGTGACCTGGCTGAAGTCGGACGCTTAACCGACTGCGCCACCCAGGCGCCCCTCATTAACTCTTTTAATCAAAATTCAGGACTACACAAGCCGCGCACTGACCTTCAGTACTTTTCACAGGACAATCCCAAGCCGTTCGCTGTGAGGTCTCACAAGCGACACGTCCTGACAGGCATTGCAACCCACGCAGTAGGTTTATTTTATTTACAGACGTGGGGATCGAAGTTCAATGCCACTTCAGGGCACTGCTGACGAAAAGAATTTTTGCAAAGTACACCTTTAAACAGTGTTGGCTGTCAGCTGTTGGAAGTATCTCAGCAAAATACCGCTTGGTGACTTTAAAGACAGCGGTTACCCACCTGGTCCCCCCAAAGAGCCTGGAGAAACAGCTTCTGGGGCCCATTGAGGAAAAAGTGGGATCAGGATCAACACACGCTTACTGTGACGTACTGAATGGAGAACTTTCTCCCTTTGAACTTTGCGTAATAAAGTCATTTTGCTCACATTGGAGATCGCTTGTTCGGCCACGATGGCCTTTCAGGACCTTCTGGATCAAGTTGGAGGCTGGGGGAGATTCCACATCCTTCAGATAGTTTTCTACAGCATCTTCAACCTCATAGCGTACCCTCACGTTTTATTGGAGAGCTTCACTGCAATCGTCCCTGGTCACCGCTGCTGGGTCCACATCCTCGACAATGACACGGTCTCTGCTAACAGCACTGGGATCCTCAACCAAGACGCCCTCCTGAGAATCTCCATTCCACTGGACTCAAACCTGAGGCCAGACAAGTGTCATCGCTTCCTCCACCTGCAATGGGGGCTCCTTCACCTGAATGGGACCTTCCCTAACACAAATGAGCTGGACACGGAACCCTGTGTGGACGGCTGGGTGTATGACCAGAGCTCCTTTCCCTCCACCATCGTGACGGAGGTAAGAGGTCCCATTTGCCTCTTGCGAGTACTAGGCCCGGGTGTTTAGAGGTAATAGCACAAATAACGAACATGCGCCAAGTTCTTGAATCACTGTTTGGGTGCTTGTTCTTTATTATTTCAGCAAATAGTAGTTACGTCTTTCTTAGATACCACCAATCTGCATATTTTATGAGTCTCATGAGCTAAAAAGTAGACGTGACCTTGAGATTATACGGCTTTTATTCTTAGAAAGACCAAAGGTTAAACACATAGTTTGTGTAATGTGTTAAAGGTGTTGTTTGCAAATGAGACACATCTGGGGATATTGATCAAAACTTCCCAAAGCACTGACTGTGTCTCCGGCCAGCCTTAGGAGATTGGTAGTGAAACTCTGCCATCGGTAAACGTTTAAAGCTCTTCAAAGGATTGCATTCTGTGGCCCAGGCTGAGAACCGCTTCATATGAAATAAAACAAGGCATGAATATAGCCAACAGGTTTAGATGAGTCTTCCTACAGGAAGTTGTATTTAAGCTGATACCTGAATGATAACGGTCAGCTAATGCAAAAAACAAATGGAAATTGGAAGAAGGGGGGCTGATATACAGAAGCTTGTAAATCATCTCAGTTGTTTCTTTAAAAAAAAATTTTTTTAATCTTTATTTATTTTTGAGAGAGAGACAGAGTGTGAGCAGGGGAGGAGCAGAGAGAGGGAGACACAGAATCTGAAGCAGGCTCCAGGCCCCGAGCTGTGAGCACAGAGCCCGATGTGGGGCTCGAACTCACAAACTGTGAGATCGTGACCTGAGCCAAAGTTAGACGCTCAACCGACTGAGCCACCCAGGCGCCCTATATCTTAGCTGTTTCAATCAGGTTTCCATGAGGGGTTATAGGCTGCTATAGAGCACTCCTTTGCTGGTTTCCTTCTCTTCCAGTGGGACCTGGTGTGTGAATCTCAGTCACTGAAATCAGTGACCAAATTCTTATTCATGGCTGGCATGTTGGTGGGAAACATCATATTTGGCCATTTATCAGACAGGTGAGTGTCTCTGGATCACTGGGATATTTTCTCGGGGGTATTTTCATGAACTAACATACCATTCTTCCATTAAGCAACACTTGTTGTTACTTACACTGTCCTGGGGTTTCCTTAGTCCTGAGGGGTCTAGAAATACATGGGGAATCACAGTCAGTATAGCAAATGCTATTTTGTCAGCTGTGAGCTCAGCATACAGGACACAGAAACACCAGCTCCAGCAGACATGGGGACATTTTAGGACAGGGTTTATGAAGGAGGTGACACAACATGTGGTTTAGGAAGGTGAGAAAAAGTTAGCCGTGGGAACAGAGGAAGATGCTTCATGACAAAAGATCCAGCCTGTCTGAAGGCACACATATGTAAAACAGTGTTGCAGATTTTGGCCTGGGAGGCCATATTCAGTCCCTCCTGGACCCTGTGAACTGAGTGCTTATGGATTTCCAGAACATGGTCATCATGTCCCTGTTTCCCAAGTGTGATGGGCAGGCATTCCCATTAAACTTGGGGTGTCCACAGCAATGTGTTTTGATGGTGTATAGAAAAAACCTTTTCCAGTAACCTCGATTGATATTTTTGTTGCCGAAAATAAAGCACTTTCAAGGTAAGTTTTCAACCATGTAAAGGTAAGTTTTCAACCATGTCTGACTTTGGCTCAGGTTGTGATCTCATGGTTCATGAGTTCGAGCCCCACATCGGGCTCTGTGTTGACAGCTCAGAGCCTGGAGCCTGCTCCGGATTCTGTGTCTCCCTCTCTCTCTGCCCCTCCTACTCATTCTCTCTCTCTCTCTCTTTCTCTCTCTCAAAAATAAATCAACATTAAAAAAAATCAACCATGTAATTAATCTAATGACAACTGCCATTACCATTTGCGTGGGTGTATCCTATGCCTGACGGTACATCTCCTGAATTACACAGCCAACCATTGCCAGCACTGAGCACCTCTCCTCTGAGGATTATGGGGGATTAAGTTTCCCTTTACCACCTACCAGCATAATGTTATCTGTTAGGGCAGCTCAAAACTGGGAACTCTGAATGTATGACAGTAAATGTAGCTTATAAAAGTGTTCAGAGTCAGCGGGCCCATGTCTAACAGTTCTGTAACGCAGAGCCACCCATGTACAGGAATAAAAATAAAACCACATATCTGTGGCTGATTCAGTTTTTGAAAAGGGTGCCAAGATCATGCAGTTGGTGAAATATAGCCCCTTCAACAAAAGGGGCTGTGATGACTGGATACCCACATGCAAAATAATAAAGTGTGATCCTTACCTAAAGCCATAACAAATGTTAACACAAAATGGATTAGTGACTTAAAGATAAGAGCTAAAACCATAAAACTCTTAAAAGAAGACATTAGGGTAAATCTACATGACTTTGGGTTTGGCAATGGATTCTTTGGTATGTCACCAAAAGCCTGAGTGGCCAAAAACTAGACAGATAGATCAGACTTCATCAAGAATTAAAAACTTTCTGGGGGCACCTGGGTGGCTCAGTCGGCTAAGCGTGTGACTTCGGCTCAGGTCATGATCTCCGGTTCGTGGGTTCGAGCCCTGCATCAGGCTCTCTGCTGACATCTCGGAACCTCGTGCCTGCTTCATATTCTGTGTCTCCCTCTCTCTCTCTGCCCCGCCCCTCCTTGCTCTCTCTCTTTCTCTTTCTCTCAGAAATAAACATTAAAATTTTTGTTAAAAATTAAAAACTTATGTACATCAAAGCACATTATCAAGAAAGTGAAATGATAACCTATGTAATGGGAGAAAATATTTGTCAATTATATATAAGCCATAAAAATAGGCAAATAGACCAATGGAATGGGTTTAACATTCTCCCACAACTCAACAACAAAAAGATAAACAAAAAAAATTTTTTTTCAATGAATAAAGGGCTTGAATATACATTTCTTTAAGAAAGATGTGCAAATGGTACATAAACACATGAAAAGATGCTTGACATCATGATATTTAAAAAATGTAAGCCAGGGGCGCCTGGGTGGCTTAGTTGGTTGAGCATCCAACTCTTTTTTTTTAAATGCATTTTATTTTATTTTTTCAATTTTTTCAAACATTTATTCATCTTTGAGAGGCAGAGAGAGACAGACAGAGCATGATTGGGGGAGGAGCAGAGAGAGAGAGGGAGACACAGAATCTGAAGCAGGCTCCATGCTCTGAGCTGTCAGCACAAAGCCCAATGCGGGAGTCGAACTCACTGACTGTGAGATCATGACCTGACTCGAAGTCAGATCCTTAACTGACTGAGCCACCCAGGCGCCCCGAGCATCCAACTCTTGATTTGGGCTCAGGTCATGATCTCACAGTCTTGGGATCGAGCCCCACGTTGGGCTCTGGGCTGAGCATGGAGGCTGCTTGAGATATTCTCTCTCTCTCTCTCTCTCTCTCTCTTGCTCTCATAAGGGAAGGGAAAAAAATTAAGCATACTCTTGTCACACAATTCAGCAGTCGTGCTCCTTGGTATTTACCCAAAGGAATTGAAAACTTATGTCCACACAAAAGTCTACCTACAGTTATAGCAGCTTTCTCTGTAATTTCCAAACCTTGGAAGCAACCAACATTTCTTTCAGTAGGTGAATGCATATACGCTGTTGTACATCCGGACGATGGAATATTATTCAGTGCTAAAAGTGAAAATAACATGGAGATAGTAAAAAAATGAGGCGTTAGGGGCGCCTGGGTGGCGCAGTCGGTTAAGCGTCCGACTTCAGCCAGGTCACGATCTTGCGGTCCGTGGGTTCGAGCCCCGCGTCAGGCTCTGGGCTGATGGCTCGGAGCCTGGAGCCTGTTTCCGATTCTGTGTCTCCCTCTCTCTCTGACCCTCCCCCGTTCATGCTCTGTCTCTCTCTGTCCCAAAAATAAATAAAAAACGTTGAAAAAAAAATTAAAAAAAAAAATGAGGCGTTGGAAGGAGAGAGAGAGAAATTAATAAGCATATCACAGAGGCTTTAGGGCAGTGAACTACTCTGCAGGATGCTGTAATGGTGGGTACCTGTCAATACACACGTGTCAAAAACCACAGAATGTACAACACGAAGAGTGGACCCAATGTAAACGGTGGACTTTGGGGGATAATGACGTATCGTTGTAGGTTCAATTGTATCAACTGTTTCACTTGGTGCAGGATATTGATAGGTGGGGACATTGTGCATGAGTGGGGGCAGGACGTATGGGAAATCTCTGTACTTTCTGCTCAGTGTTGCAGTCAACTTAAAACTGGTCTAAAAAATAGAGTCTATTTTAAAACACACACACACACACACAAAGTAGTTTAATGGAACAAAGAAAAAATAGGAACATGTGGTTCATAAAGCCTAAAATAATAGTTATCTGGCTCTCTACAGGAACTATTTGCTGCTTCCTGCTGTAATAGCACTCTGAGGCTTTTTGTTCGCCTTCTTAAATCATTTCTCTCTGCCCTTGACCTTCTACAGCCTCTACTGATCTGTCTTCAAAGAGTCTCTCTTGTGTCAATATAATCGTTAAGCCCATCTAGTGAATTTTTATATCAGAAGCTACTTTTTCAGCTCTCGAATTTCACTTATTTTTGGCTTATCTGTTGCCGTCTCTCTGAGAATGCTGATTTCTGAGCTGTGATTTTCATATGTTAAAATCATATTTTATTTCTGTCTTAGAGGATAGTTATGTCACCACTTTAAAATCCTTGTGGGTTAGTTCCAAACTTTGTCTCCTCTTAGCAGAAGGTCCTCCAGATTTCCAGTCTATTGGGAATGGATTTCCATTTTCTTGGTTCTTCCCATGCCAGGATACTATGAATTATATCTTGAATATGATAATATTGAGCATGAAGATTCTATTTGCCATTGTTACTCACCAGTAACGCTGATTCCATTTATTTATTAATTTTAATTTTTTTCTAGTGTTTATTTTTGAGACAGAGACAGAGTATGAGCGGGGCGGGGAGAGAGGCAGAGAGAGAGGGAGACACAGAATCCAAAGCAGGCTCTAGGCTCTGAGCGGTCAGCACAGAGCCCGATGCGGGGCTCAAACTCATGAACCACGAGAGTGTGACCTGAGCCGAAGTCGGAAGCTTAACCGACTGAGCCACCCAGGTGCCCCCGATTCCTTTATTTCAGCAAATAACTTTCAAGCCTCAGATTTTGAACTCAAGACTGTTTCTTACACAACAGCTCCAACCTCAGTTCAGAAATTTGTCTAGAGTTGACCTTCTTTGAGCTTATTCTTTACAGGCACGCTTTAGTGGCTATTTAGGGGACGTGTGGTAGACACGATTTAAGGATTCCCTCTTTGCCACTTTCCCTTGCTGGAACTCTCACTCTCTTCATTGTTTCTAGTACCCCACCATCGGTGGCCTTGTTCCCCAGACCACAAGATGCATGGCGTTCACTTTGCTTACTGTGTGGATTGCACCTTACTCCAGTCTAATAGCCATGGAAATAGGACCCTCCCTGTATCGTTCTCCATCTGCCCTCCTTGGAGAGAGCAAACACTCCTCCCCACAGTCCACCTGCTTCTGTTCACTCTCTAGTAAGCTCAGGTAGTTCCTTTGTGTGTTCTGTTCATGTGTCTTTTCTGGGGGAGTGGAAGGCAAGCAGTAGAATTTAAGGCTTTTATTCCTGGAACCTGAAATGTATCCATCAGAGGCTTTTAAGAGGATTATTATGACAGGATCTTTTAAATCTTATTCTTTTTTTTTTTTTTGACGCTTATTTATTATTGAGAGACAGAGAGGGACTGAGCGTGAGCAGGGGAGGGGCAGAGAGAGAGGGAGACACAGGATCTGAAGCAGGCTCCAGGCTCCAAGCTGTCAGCACAGAGCCCGATGCAGGGCTCGAAACCACAAACCGCGAGATCATGACCTGAGCCGAAGCTGGACACTTCACCGACGGAGCCACCCAGGTGCCCCTTTTAAATCTTATTCTTGATGCTTGATGCTCCTTTGATAATTCACGGGGAGAGCCAGAGTGGTGGTAGGGAAACGGTTTAAGAGGCTCTCAAAATAATCCTTAGGAAAGATGGTGGGCATTTAAACTAGGAAGGTGTAGGGGCGCCTGGCTGTATTGGTGGGTTAAGTGTCCAACTTCGGCTCAGGTCATGATCTCGCAGTTCGTGAGTTCAAGCCCCCCGGCGGGATCTGTGCTGACAGCTCAGAGCCTGGAGCCTGCTTTGGATTCTGTGACTCTCTCTATGTCCCTCCCTGGCTTACTCTGTCTCAAAAAATAAATAAATGTTTAAAAAAGAAGAAGAAGAAGAAGAAGAAGAAGAAGAAGAAGAAGAAGAAGGAAGAAGAAGAAGAAGAAGAAGAAGAAGAAGAAGAAGAAGAAGAAAGGCCTTCTTTGGTAGCAATAATTTAAAAAATTAATTAATTAATTGATTAAGATAATCTCGGAAACGGTAACAAGTAGCTGTATTTGGAACGTATTTTGTAGGTAAATGCAACAGAGTTTCCTGATGGTTTTGGATTCTTAAGAAGGAGGCTTTGGTGTGGCAAACAGAAGGCAATATCTTCAGCCTGAGAAAATGGATAAATGCTGACACTGTTTAGTGATATGAAGGAAAACAGAGAAAGCAGCGCATGGGGAGGAGAAAGTCAAGATTTCCGTTTGGGGCATAATGTATTGGAAGTGCCTATTAGTCACGCAGCAGGAGATAGCAGGTAGAGCCAAACCATCCTAAGAATATGGACCTGCTTGAAAGCAATCTGTCCCAAATACAACCCTTAGCCAAGGCTGTACTCAATAAGTACCCAAGTAGCCATCTTCCCATGACCCTCCCATTACAGGGGGACAGGGGGAACAATATACGGCCAAGCAAGGAGATTCGAAATGGCTGCTTCGGTGTCAAGGCCAGCATCCATTATGATGTGAACACCCCTCCTACCCATTCGAATACTACTTTCATCTACAACTTAAAATGATCCATTTCATATTTTTGTCCGGGGATCTTCCTCCTTTCCTGTGTTGAATAGATATTTCACATGTTCAGATGGAAAGCAAGCGAAAACGTGCTGGTTTGAACTTCTCACACAACTTGAACTTCTCTCCTTAGTTCCAATTCAGAAGTACATTGTTGGTGTACCCCAGGAGGAGCCAACGGTCTAAACCCCTGGTGAGGGTGGCCAAGGCTATGGACATGGGCTATTGAAATCCAGAAAACTACCTTAGCAACGTGATCATAGTCTCCTTGTGCTCAAGGAACACTTGTCTGAGCTTAGATAGACTTACTCAGCATCGGTTCCTAGAACCCCTTCCCTTGAAATATTCAATGTCATCGCCCATTTTCTATTATTTATTTATTTTTTAGAGACCAATCATCCCATCTGCTGGTACATTCTCAGCTTAATGAGTAATAACACTCCTTCTTGGTTTCAAAAGTACCCCACTGAAGCTGAAAATTTTATGTTCACCCTACTTACTTATTCCAGACTGCGAGAGATGGGAGCGGGACCCCTGCCTCTCAGGGTTTGGAGAAAAGTGATCATTGCTGGCACATTCAAGCACTTTGATGGTGAAGAAAGACTTTATTGTAACGCCTTGATCCATCATACCGACTTTGAGAATATACAGAATGTCATGAGGTTATTTTCTGCCTACCTTGTTTCTGGGTCACAGGAACATTAAGAAGTGGGGCTGAAGAGGAGACATTGATAGAGTTGAAACTGTCTACTTGTTCTTTACTGACCATCAGCAACAATATTCCTTCCCTATTCTCGCCTCACATTGAAAGGACTCTCCGAGCCGCCAGCAAATAAGATGCAAACACGTACTTTACTTTTTTTTAAACTTTTGTTATTTTCAGACCAAAAAACACGTGCTCATGGTAAAAAATTAGAATGTAGATAAAATATATACATATATATATTGTATATATTTGGTTGGTTAGGTGTCTGACTTTGGCTCAGATTATGATCTCACGGTTCGTGGGTTTGAGCCCTGAGTCTGGCGCTGTGCTGACAGCTCAGAGCCTGGAGCCTGGAGCCTGCTTCAAGTTCTGTGTCTCCCTCTCTCTCTGCCCCTTCTCCCCTCATGCTCTCTCTCTGTCTCTGAAAAATGAATAAACATTAAAACAACTTAGAAAAAGGGGCGCCTGGGTGGCTCAATCAGTTAAGCATCTGACTTCCGCTCAGGTCATGGTCTTACAGTTGGAGACTTCGAGAGTTCAAGCCCTGCATGGGGTTCTGTGCTAACAGCTCAGAGCCTGGAGCCTGCTTCAGATTCTGTGTCTCCCTGTCTCTGACCACCCCTGCTTGTGCTCTGTTTCCCTCTTTCTCAAGAATAGACATTTGAAAAAAATTTTTAATTAAAAAACCTTAAATTGTTCATAATTCCCATTCTACAAGACAACCGACCTAAACTCTTCAAAAAGGTAATGTCCCGAGAAAAGTGAGTGGAGTGATCATTCTAGATTTTAAAAGATTCACAAAAACATAACAATCATACGCAATGTGTAAATACTGGAGCATAGATGGGAAAAAAAGAAAAATAACAACGAGAAAATCATTTGGAGGACCTTTTGGGCAACTTGAATATTGTCTGATAGCTGGCGGTGGAATTATTGTTAGTTTTCTTTAGGTGTGATGTCAGAGTTGTAATGATATAAGAAACTGCTTGTATTCTTTTTTATTATTATTATTGTTTCTTTATTTTTGAGAGAGAGAGACAGAGTGCGAGCAGGGGAGGACAGAGAGCAAAGGAGATACAGAATCTGTAGCAGGCTCCAGGCTCTGAGCTGTCAGCACAGAGCCCAACGCAGGGCTTGAACTCACGAACCGTGAGATCATGACCTAAGCTGAAGTCGGATGCTTAACTGACTGAGCCACCCAGGCGCCTCTCGAAACCGCTTGTATTCTTAATACACGCATGCTAAAAAAAATTAGGAGTCTGTAACTGCCATTGAAATGGTTCAACAAAAAGAGTCTGTGAGTGGGGTGTGTGTGTGTGTGTGTTCACACATGCAAAGAAATAAAGCAAATATAGCAAAATGCTATCTAGTGGTGAATCTGTTTGGGAATTATACCAGTGTTAATTATAGTATTCATTTAAACTTCCATATTTGAAAAATTTCGAAATAAGAAGGTAAGAACAAATCCGCTCAAGTAGGAGCCAACATTCAATTTATCATATTTACAGACATCACAAATATATGTTTTAAATAAATTTGGTAAAAGTGAGTATGTAATTTTGTAACCTCTTTTTAATTTTTAAAAATCTTTTTATTTATTTTTGAGAGGGGGAGAGAGAGAGACAGAGCACGAGCAGGAGAGAGGCAGAGAGAGAGTGAGACACAGAATCTGAAGCAGACTTCTGGCTCTGAGCTGTCAGCACTGATTCCAACGCAGGGCTCGAACTTGTGAACTGCGAGATCATGACCTGAGCCGAAAGTTGGATGCTTAACTGACTGAGCCACCCAGGCACCCCTGTAACTTCTTTTTACACTTATGTTTACAGATCTACATCACATTTTCTTTTTTTTTTTTTTTAATATATGAAATTTACTGTCAAATTGGTTTCCATACAACACCCAGTGCTCATCCCAAAAGGTGCCCTCCTCAATACCCATCACCCACCCTGCCCTCCCTCCCACCCTGCCCTCCCTCCCACCCCCCATCAACCCTCAGTTTGTTCTCAGTTTTTAACAGTCTCTTATGCTTTGGCTCTCTCCCACTCTAACCTCTTTTTTTTTTTTTTTCCTTCCCCTCCCCCATGGGTTTCTGTTATGTTTCTCAGGATCCACATAAGAGTGAAACCATATGGTATCTGTCTTTCTCTGTATGGCTTATTTCACTTAGCATCACACTCTCCAGTTCCATCCATGTTGCTACAAAAGGCCATATTTCATTTTTTCTCATTGCCACGTAGTATTCCATTGTGTATATAAACCACAATTTCTTTATCCATTCATCAGTTGATGGACATTTAGGCTCTTTCCATAATTTGGCTATTGTTGAGAGTGCCGCTATAAACATTGGGGTACAGGTGCCCCTATGCATCAGTACTCCTGTATCCCTTGGATAAATTCCTAGCAGTGCTATTGCTGGGTCATAGGGTAGGTCTATTTTTAATTTTCTGAGGAACCTCCACACTGCTTTCCAGAGCGGCTGCACCAATTTGCATTCCCACCAACAGTGCAAGAGGGTTCCTGTTTCTCCACATCCTCTCCAGCATCTATAGTCTCCTGATTTCTTCATTTTGGCCACTCTGACTGGCGTGAGGTGGTATCTGAGTGTGGTTTTGATTTGTATTTCCCTGATAAGGAGCGACGTTGAACATCTTTTCATGTGCCTGTTGGCCATCCGGATGTCTTCTTTAGAGAAGTGTCTATTCATGTTTTCTGCCCATTTCTTCACTGGGTTATTTGTTTTTCGGGTGTGGAGTTTGATGAGCTCTTTATAGATTTTGGATACTAGCCCTTTGTCCGATGTGTCATTTGCAAATATCTTTTCCCATTCCGTTGGTTGCCTTTTAGTTTTGTTGGTTGTTTCCTTTGCTGTGCAGAAGCTTTTTATCTTCATAAGGTCCCAGTAATTCACTTTTGCTTTTAATTCCCTTGCCTTTGGGGATGTGCCGAGTAAGAGATTGCTACGGCTGAGGTCAGAGAGGTCTTTTCCTGCTTTCTCCTCTAAGGTTTTGATGGTTTCCTGTCTCACATTCAGGTCCTTTATCCATTTTGAGTTTATTTTTGTGAATGGTGTGAGAAAGTGGTCTAGTTTCAACCTTCTGCATGTTGCTGTCCAGTTCTCCCAGCACCATTTGTTAAAGAGGCTGTCTTTTTTCCATTGGATGTTCTTTCCTGCTTTGTCAAAGATGAGTTGGCCATACGTTTGTGGGTCTAGTTCTGGGTTTCTATTCTATTCCATTGGTCTATGTGTCTGTTTTTATGCCAATACCATGCTGTCTTGATGAGGACAGCTTTGTAGTAGAGGCTAAAGTCTGGGATTGTGATGCCTCCTGCTTTGGTCTTCTTCTTCAAAATTACTTTGGCTATTCGGGGCCTTTTGTGGTTCCATATGAATTTTAGGATTGCTTGTTCTAGTTTCGAGAAGAATGCTGGTGCAATTTTGATTGGGATTGCATTGAATGTGTAGATAGCTTTGGGTAGTATTGACATTTTGACAATATTTATTCTTCCAATCCATGAGCAGGGAATGTCTTTCCATTTCTTTATATCTTCTTCAATTACCTGCATAAGCTTTCTATAGTTTTCAGCATACAGATCTTTTACATCTTTGGTTAGATTTATCCCTAGGTATTTTATGCTTCTTGGTGCAATTGTGAATGGGATCAGTTTCTTCATTTGTCTTTCTGTTGCTTCATTGTTAGTGTATAAGAATGCAACTGATTTCTGCACGTTGATTTTGTATCCTGCAACTTTGCTGAATTCATGTATCAGTTCTAGCAGACTTTTGGTGGAGTCTATCGGATTTTCCATGTATAATATCATGTCATCTACAAAAAGCGAAAGCTTGACTTCGTCTTTGCCAATTTTGATGCCTTTGATTTCCTTTTGTTGTCTGATTGCTGATGCTAGAACTTCCAGCACTATATTAAACAACAGCGGTGACAGTGGGCATCCCTGTCGTGTTCCTGATCTCAGGGAAAAAGCTCTCAGTTTTTCCCCGTTGAGGATGATGTTAGCTGTGGGCTTTTCATAAATGGCCTTTATGATCTTTAAGTATGTTCCTTCTATCCCGACTTTCTCAAGGGTTTTTATTAAGAAAGGGTGCTGGATTTTGTCAAAGGCCTTTTCTGCATCGATTGACAGGATCATATGGTTCTTCTCTTTTTTTTTGTTAATGTGATGTATCACGTTGATCGATTTGCGAATGTTGAACCAACCCTGCATCCCAGGAATGAATCCCACTTGATCATGGTGAATAATTCTTTTTATATGCTGTTGAATTCGATTTGCTAGTATCTTATTAAGAATTTTTGCATCCATATTCATCAGGGATATTGGCCTGTAGTTCTCTTTTTTTACTGGGTCTCTGTCTGGTTTAGGAATCAAAGTAATACTGGCTTCATAGAATGAGTCTGGAAGTTTTCCTTCCCTTTCTATTTCTTGGAATAGCTTGAGAAGGATAGGTATTATCTCTGCTTTAAATGTCTGGTAGAACTCCCCTGGGAAGCCATCTGGTCCTGGACTCTTATTTGTTGGGAGATTTTTGATAACCGATTCAATTTCTTCGCTGGTTATGGGTCTGTTCAAGCTTTCTATTTCCTCCTGATTGAGTTTTGGAAGAGTGTGGGTGTTTAGAAATTTGTCCATTTCTTCCAGGTTGTCCAATTTGCTGGCATATAATTTTTCATAGTATTCCCTGATAATTGTTTGTATCTCTGAGGGATTGGTTGTAATCATTCCATTTTCATTCATGATTTTATCTATTTGGGTCATCTCCCTTTTCTTTTTGAGAAGCCTGGCTAGAGGTTTGTCAATTTTGTTTATTTTTTCAAAAAACCAACTCTTGGTTTCGTTGATCTGCTCTACAGTTTTTTTAGATTCTATATTGTTTATTTCTGCTCTGATCTTTATTATTTCTCTTCTTCTGCTGGGTTTAGGCTGCCTTTGCTGTTCTGCTTCTATTTCCTTTAGGTGTGCTGTTAGGTTTTGTATTTGGGATTTTTCTTGTTTCTTGAGATAGGCCTGGATTGCAATGTATTTTCCTCTCAGGACTGCCTTCGCTGCATCCCAAAGCGTTTGGATTGTTGTATTTTCATTTTCGTTTGTTTCCATATATATTTTAATTTCTTCTCTAATTGCCTGGTTGACCCACTCATTCGTTAGTAGGGTGTTCTTTAACCTCCATGCTTTTGGAGGTTTTCCAGACTTTTCCCTGTGGTTGATTTCAAGCTTCATAGCATTGTGGTCTGAAAGTATGCATGGTATAATTTCAATTCTTGTAAACTTATGAAGGGCTGTTTTGTGACCCAGTATATGATCTATCTTGGAGAATGTTCCATGTGCACTCGAGAAGAAAGTATATTCTGTTGCTTTGGGATGCAGAGTTCTAAATATATCTGTCAAGTCCATCTGATCCAATGTATCATTCAGGGCCCTTGTTTCTTTATTGACCATGTGTCTAGATGATCTATCCATTTCTGTAAGTGGGGTGTTAAAGTCCCCTGCAATGACCACATTCTTATCAATAAGGTTGCTTATGTTTATGAGTAATTGTTTTATATATCTGGGGGCTCGGGTATTTGGCGCATAGACATTTATAATAGTTAGCTCTTCCTGGTGGATAGACCCTGTGATTATTATATAATGCCCTTCTTCATCTCTTGTTACAGCCTTTAATTTAAAGTCTAGTTTGTCTGATATAAGTATGGCTACTCCAGCTTTCTTTTGGCTTCCAGGAGCATGATAAATAGTTCTCCATCCCCTCACTCTCAATCTAAAGGTGTCCTCAGATCTAAAATGAGTCTCTTGTAGACAACAAATAGATGGGTCTTGTTTTTTTATCCATTCTGATACCCTATGTCTTTTAGTTGGCGCATTTAATCCATTTACATTCAGTGTTATTATAGAAAGATATGGGTTTAGAGTCATTGTGATGTCTGTATGTTTTATGCTTGTAGTGATGTCTCTGGTACTTTGTCTCACAGGATCCCCCTTAGGATCTCTTGTAGGGCTGGTTTCGTGGTGACAAATTCCTTCAGTTTTTGTTTGTTTGGGAAGACCTTTATCTCTCCTTCTTTTTTTTTTTTTATTTTTTTATTTTTTTATTTTTGGGACAGAGAGAGACAGAGCATGAACGGGGGAGGGGCAGAGAGAGAGGGAGACACAGAATCGGAAACAGGCTCCAAGCCATCAGCCCAGAGCCCGACGCGGGGCTCGAACTCACGGACCGCGAGATCGTGACCTGGCTGAAGTCGGACGCCCAACCGACTGCGCCACCCAGGCGCCCCATCTCCTTCTATTCTAAATGACAGACTTGCTGGATAAAGGATTCTCGGCTGCATATTTTTTCTGTTTAGCACACTGTAGATATCGTGCCAAGCCTTTCTGGCCTGCCAAGTTTCAAAGGAGAGATCAGTCACGAGTCTTATAGGTCTCCCTTTATATGTGAGGGCACGTTTATCCCTTGCTGCTTTCAGAATTTTCTCTTTATCCTTGTATTTTGCCAGTTTCACTATGATATGTCGTGCAGAAGATCGATTCAAGTTACGTCTGAAGGGAGTTCTCTGTGCCTCTTGGATTTCAATGCCTTTTTCCTTCCCCAGTTCAGGGAAGTTCTCAGCTATAATTTGTTCAAGTACCCCTTCAGCACCTTTCCCTCTCTCTTCCTCCTCTGGGATACCAATTATGCGTATATTATTTTTTTTTAGTGTATCACTTAGTTCTCTAATTTTCTCCTCATACTCCTGGATTTTTTTATCTCTCTTTCTTTCAGCTTCCTCTTTCTCCATAACTTTATCTTCTAGTTCACCTATTCTCTCCTCTGCCTCTTCAAGCCGAGCCATTGTGGTTTCCATTTTGTTTTGCATTTCGTTTAAAGCGTTTTTCAACTCCTCGTGACTGTTCCTTAGTCCCTCGATCTTTATGGCAAGAGATTCTCTGCTGTCCTGTATACTGTTTTCAAGCCCAGCGATTAATTTTATGACTATTATTCTAA
>NC_064808.1:7595665-7710186 GCF_023721935.1 Panthera uncia | reverse complement strand
GTTCTTTAGGCAGGTGTAGGTGGAATCTAAGTGATCGGCAGGACGCGCTGTGAGCCCCGCGTCCTCCTACGCCGCCATCTTCCTTTCTCCCATCACATTTTCTTTTCAAATAAAATATTTTTTCAAATAATTAGGGAATGAACATATAGCCAAACAAAGAAACACACACAAAGCTTCTCTAATTACCTGCATCAAACACAATTATTATTTAAAAAAATTTTTTTTTAAGTTTATTTATTTTTGACAGAGACAGAGTGCGAGCATGAGCTGGGGAAGAGCAGAGAGAGAGGGAGACACAGAATACGAAGCAGGCTCCAGGCTCTAAGCTGTCAGCACAGAGCCCGATGTGGGGCTCGAACCCGCGAACTGTGAGATCATAACCTGGGCCGAAGTCGGACGCTCAACCGACTGAGCCACCCAGGTGCCCCTCATCAAACACAATTATTAAAACATTACTGTGTTAGCCAAGGTAGCTAGTTACAGTAAGAACCCAAGAATTATAATTGGTTATTTTAATAAAATCGTGATTCTCGCTGTTATCATAGTTTGGTGTGAGTCATGTGGCCCCCATCTTCTAGGCAGTGGCTCAAGGAACCAGCACCTTCCATTGTGTGACTTTTTCATCAGCACATTTTTTGTTTCCAGCCATGTTGTCAGAAGGAATGAGCAGGACCCGAGTAGACCTTATATGGACAGGCCTGGGAATGGCTTAGGTCCCTTTTGTCCACAGTCCTTGGCCAGAATGCAGATGTAAGACTGTAACAAATATAAGACGAGGGGGGTGGCGCCTGGGTGTCTCAGTCGGTTGGGCTTCTGACTTGATTTTGGCTCAGGTCATGATCCCAGGGGATAGAGCCCCACATGGGGCTCTGTGCTGAGTGTTGAGCCTGCGTCAGATTCTGTCTCTCTCTCTCTCTCTCTCTCTCTCTCTCTCTGTCTCCTTCTGCTGCCCCTCTCCCCTGCTTGCACTCTATCTCTCCCTCTAAAAAAAATTAATAACAATTTAAAATAAAAAAACATAAGACTGGGAAGAGTAATCTTCCTCTGCATGCTGGTGGGCAGAGTCATGGTGAACATATAGCCAAATTACACAATTAAACACAAAATTAAACACAAATTACACAATTAAACACAAAACTAAAAGGCAACCAATGGAATGGGAAAAGATATTTGCAAATGACATATCAGACAAAGAGCTAGTATCCAAAATCTATAAAGAACTCACCAAACTCCTCACCTGAAAAACAAATAATCCAGTGAAGAAATGGGCAGAAAACATGAATAGATACTTCTCTAAAGAAGACATCCAGATGGCCAACAGGCACGTGAAAAGATGCTCAACATCACTCCTTATCAGGGAAATATAAATCAAAACCACACTGAGATATCACCTCACACCGGTCAGAGTGGCTAAAATGAACAAATCAGGAGACAAAAGATGCTGGAGAGAATGTGGAGGAACGGGAACCCTCTTGCACTGTTGGTAGGAATGCAAACTGGTGCAGCCACTCTGGAAAACAGTGTGGAGGTTCCTCAAAAAATTAAAAATAGAACTACCCTATGACCCAGCAATAGCACTGCTAGGAATTTACCCAAGGGCTACAGGAGTGCTGATGCATAGGGGCACTTGTACCCCAATGTTTATAGCAGCACTCTCAACAATAGCCAAATTATGGAAAGAGCCTAAATGTCCATCAACTGGTGAATGGACAAAGAAGTTGTGGTTTATATACACAATGGAATACTACTTGGCAATGAGAAAGAATGAAATATGGCCTTTTGTAGCAACATGGATAGAACTGGAGAAAGTTATGCTAAGTGAAATAAGTCACACAGAGAAAGACAGATACCATATGTTTTCACTCTTATGTGGATCCTGAGAAACTTAACAGAAGACGAGGGGGAAGAGGTCGGGGGGAAAAAGTTACAGAGAGGGAAGGAGGCAAACCATAAGAGGCTCTTAAAAACTGAGAATAGACTGGGGGTTGATGGGGGGTGGGAGGGAGGGGAAAGTGGGTGATGGGCGTTGAGGAGGGCACCTGTTGGGATGAGCACTAGGTATTGTATGGAAACCAATTTGACAATAAATTTCATTCAAAAAAATAAGCAAAAAAATAATTAATGAGACAATAGCTTTATATTTTACACAGCACAAATTTCTCTTCTTTTGAATATCAACCATCGATGGCTGAATGATCGTACTGCTCATTTCATGAGACAGTGTCCTCATTAGTCTAGCCATGAATTCCTTTCATGGGTATATGTATCTGTTTCATTTTTTCCTTATGCCCCAGTCCCATTTCCTTCTTCCCAATATAGGGTTCATGATAATGCATTAACTCTATTTCTTTACATTCATATGGGTTTTTACAAAATACATGACATTGTTTGGTTTACATATATTTTAATTCACATATTTATGTAAATGTGTGATTATCTCTTTCTTTTTCTTTTGTGCAAACACCGCTATGGTTTTGAGGGACATACACATTTCTACAGATACTTCTAGTTCATTCTTCTGGTTGCTGCATGGTGCTCCACAGTGGAGATGCATTATGATGCTCTAATCCATTTTTTGGTGATGGACAACCAGATTATTGCCAAATGCCTGCCACTTTAAATGCGCTACATTTAATAAGTTTTATATGTGACTTTTCCCTGTGAGAATGCACATGATCTATCTTTTAAAAAAATTTTTTTAAATTATTTTTTTATTTTAAAGAGACAGAGAAAGCCCAAGCAGGGGAGAGGGGCAGAAGAAGAGAGAGAATCTTAAGCAGGCTGCATGCTCAGTGAGGAACCCATCATGGGGCTCGATCCCACGATCCTGGGATCATGACAGGAGCCAAAATCAACAGTTGGACGCCCAACTGACTGAGCCATTCAGGTGCTCCTACATGATATAATCTTTATTTTATTTTATTATTTTTAATTAATTTATTTAAATTCAAGCTAGTTAAAATACACTGTCCTATTGGTTTCAGTAGAACCCAGTGATTCATCGCTTACATATAACACCCAGTGCGCATCCCAACAAGTGCCCTCTTTAATGCCCATCACCCATTTAGCCCATCCCCCCACCGTCCTCCCCTCCAGCAACCCCCAAATTGTTCTCTGTATTTAAGAGTCTCTCATGGTTTGTCTCCATCTCTGTTTTTATCTCATTTTTCCTTCCCTTCTCCTATGTTCGTTCATCTGTTGTGTTTCTTAAATTCCACGTATGAGTGAAATCATGTATTTGTCATTCTCTTTAATACAGCTGCTTTTCGTTTTGATGGACCAGACTTTCCAATGATTGTCATGACATCATTTCATTAATTATAGCATTTATTTACATAGATTTTATTCCATTTTAAACGGAGAGACAGGGGCGCCTGGGTGGCGCAGTCTGTTAAGCGTCCGACTTCAGCCAGGTCACGATCTCGCAGTCCGTGAGTTCGAGCCCCGCCTCAGGCTCTGGGCTGATGGCTTGGAGCCTGGAGCCTGTTTCCGATTCTGTGTCTCCCTCTCTCTCTGCCCCTCCCCCGTTCATGCTCTGTCTCTCTCTGTCCCAAAAATAAATTAAAAACGTTGAAAAAAAAAAAAAACGGAGAGACAAATGCATGTGATGTAAGTATTCAGAATATAAAAGATTTAACAACGCATCATAATATAAATATTCTGCAAGGGTAGAAGGATTTCAGAGCCCTTGTCCGATCCCCTTGTTTGTCTGTTTATAAGTATTACTGGTCATACAGAACCAGCACAGGCATCTTATCCAAGTTGTCTAGAAAAAGGCCCTCTCTCCCAGAAAACTGTGAAGCACAGAATTCTCATTCCTTTTTAAAAATACCTTCTCTTGGGGCGCCTGGGTGGCGCAGTCGGTTAAGCGTCCGACTTCAGCCAGGTCACGATCTCGCGGTCCGTGAGTTCGAGCCCCGCGTCGGGCTCTGGGCTGATGGCTCGGAGCCTGGAGCCTGTTTCTGATTCTGTGTCTCCCTCTCTCTCTGCCCCTCCCCCGTTCATGCTCTGTCTCTCTCTGTCCCAAAAATAAATAAAAAATGTTGAAAAAAAAAAAATTTAAAAAAAATAAAAAAATTAAAAAAAAAAAAATACCTTCTCCTTCCCGGTTTCTTGATGTTCATCTTACCCAATCCTTTCCTTCGAGAACTTGCTCTAAGTTCTGTGTCTGGGTTGTGGCTCCCATCCATCTTATTTTAGGGAAAAAATGTTCAAGACCCAGACGTGGCAGAGAGAGGCTCTTAGGCAACCCATCAGCAATTTTGATGTGTTGTTCCATGGATGTTCCTTTTACATAATTTAGCCATGACCTGCATGGTCCCGGAGTCCCAAGTACAGATTTAGATCCTGTCTTAGTCAGCTTAGGCTACCACAACAAAATACCGTAGACTAGGAGGCATAAACATCAGAAATTTATTTTCTCAAGTTTCAGAGACTGAGAACCCAAGATTTAGGTGCAGAGAGATTTGGTTCCTGGTGAGAGCTCCCTTCCTGGCTTAAAGACAGCTGTCTTCTTGCTACAGCCTCAAATGGCAGAAAGAGAAGGAGAGAAATCTTTCTGATACCTCTTCTTATAAGGGCACTAATCCCATCCTAAGGACCCCAATCTCATGATCTCATCTAAACCTGATTACCTCCCCCAAAGCCCATCTCCAAATACCATTTCACTGGGGATCAGAGCTTCAATATATGATTTTGGGGAGGGGGACACAACTCGGTCCATTTTTTAAAATTTATTTATTTTGAGAGAGAGGGAAAGAGCGCATGAACAGGGAGGGGCAGAGAGAGAGAGAGAGAGAGAGAGAGAGAAAATCCCAGGCAGGCCCCCTGCTGTCAGCACAGAGCCCGATGCGGGGCTCGGTCTCACAAACCACGTGATCGTGACCCGAGCCAAAACCAAGAGTTGGACGCTTAACTGACCGAGCCACCCAGACACCCCAGATCCCTTGTGTTGTCGATACTGCACTGACTCTCTACTATGTTAACTGCATGTGATAGTCCAAGGGACATTTGTGATGTGTTAAAATCTCCAGCGTTGCAACCTGTCTTATACGGCTTCAATTGGCCTCAAAGATCTGGTAGAAGACTGGGGAAGAAGCTTGGTTATACTCAGGGTCTATTTACAAACAGGAAGGTTGCTTCCGGGAAGAAGGATCTATTTACAAACAGGAAGGCTGATGATCTGTTGATTCTTTCAAGTCTCAAGGACAAAGTTTCACTTATTAAAACACCCCCTAAACTTCAAAGTGTGCCTTCTTTTTGTTAATTTTTCCATCAGGTTGTTATACTTCCTGTAGCTAACCTGTTCCCACTCCTCAGGTTTGGGAGGAAGTTAATTCTCAGGTGGTGTTTCCTCCAGCTCGCCATTACTGACACCTGTGCAGCCTTCGCACCCACCTTCTTCATTTATTGCACCCTACGCTTCTTGGCTGGCTTTTCTACCATGACCATCCTGACAAACTCTGTGATGCTCAGTAAGTAAAAACTTCGGATATTGACACTCTCCAAGACTTAACTTTGACTTTGAAATCCCAACTTTGAAGTCAAAATCCTGCTTGTTTGTTTTTTTGTTGTCGTTGTTCAGTTGTAGAATGGACAGTGCCCCAATTCCAAGCCACGGGAATAGCAATGACCATCTGTGGTGCTTGCGTAGGACAGATGATCCTGGGAGGACTGGCTTTTGCCATTCGAGACTGGCATACCCTTCAGCTGGTGACTTCTGTACCATTATTTGTCCTTTTTCTTTCCTCAAGGTATAAGCTTTCTTCTTCCCTTTGTCTTAGAGGATACTGGATGCAAGATACATGGAATGAGGACATAAGAATTGTTTGATCCTTAGTTAACTCTTGAGCACATGCTCTCCTAATAAGCGTCCAGTGTGCAGGTCAAGAAGCTGAACACGTACGGTTGTCAGATAATATCAAGGACACTCCGTTAAATTTGAAATTCAGATAGATAATATCTGTGTGTGTGTGTAACATTCCAAATACTGCAGGAAGCATAGCTACGCTAAAAATTATCCATTGTTTAATGAAATTTCTGTTTATTTGAGATTTCTGTGCTTTTATTTACTAACCTGATAAAATACAGGGCATCTCGTTAAAGTAAAATTTCAAGTCAACAAATACTTTTCAGTGTAAGTGTGTCCAAAATATTGCATGGGACATAGTTATACTCAAGAGTTACTCATATTCACTGTTTATCTAAATTCAGATTTAACAAGGCACGTTATTTTGATTTGCCAAACCTGGTAACATCCCCCTGAATAAGATGGGGGGGCAATATGACTCCTACTCAATGTTGCCATTAGTGAAAGTGTACTGCGAGGAGAGGTTATCCTTACAGTTTCCTAGTTACAGAATCAGCTGCTTTTCTATTGGCTGGCACAACAAAACAAGAGGTAGGTATCAGATGGGAGGGTAGAGGCATTTCAGGCCAAAGAATATGTGAAAAATGGGTACATGAGAATTGACTGCACCTCTCTGTCTTCTTTGATCAGGTGGCTGATGGAGTCTGCTCGGTGGCTGATTATGACCAACAAACCCGAGGAGGCCTTAAAGGCACTTAGAAAAGCTGCACTCTGGAACGGAAGGAAGAATGCTGGAGACGCCCTAACCATGGAGGTGAATAAATAGGAAAGAGAGTTGGTTATGGGATGTAGGGGAGACACAACCTGACATTTGCACTAGGTGGCGTCCGTGAGGTGAAAAAAGGGCGGGAACACAAGTCTGGCTTGGGGTCTTCTCTCCTCATTGTCCTGGTTCTCAATGGCTGTCAGCATTGTTTGAGTTAATATAAAGAGAGAGTATCCTGTTGCGGAGAACGAGACATGTATATTTTACTCAACAGGACCAGATAGCTCTTAGTGTTTCTGGTTGTAAAGATTGTGTATTTGTCTCTATGTTAGAGAAAAAGTAACAAAGACTAATCCATTTCTTTCCACTAATATTCTGACGGCCTTTTTTCAAGATAGTAAGATCGGTAGAAGGGAGGCTTAGGGACCATGCAGAATAGAGCATAAGGAGGATCACTTATTTGTTAATTAGGTCATACACTCTTTCATTAATGGTGTATTACCGAGTGCCTCCCTGGGCCACTTCTGTTCTCTCCAGGAAATACGGCATTGGCCACAACAATCCAAATCTCTGCTTTTTGGAGTTTACATTCTACTTATTACAAGTTCCAAGAGCATGACTCAGTGGAAATGCCTCAGAGAAGTCTTTTTTTTTTTTTTTTCACCCTGGGCTTGGAAGGCAGATATTGATGTGGGTCATAAAGTAAACCGTTCATCATCACGAACGTATAAATTATTTATCAAAAAATCATAATGTGCTAGGCGTGGTGCTGGATCTTGACCAGCAGTGTGGTTCAGAATTCCATGTTTTAAGGAACTTTAGTATTAATAAGAGAAAAATTAATATTCATTTTTAAATTAACATGGATTATCTCTTCTTAAATTTTTAACTGTACAATACAGTATTGTTAACTCTAAGTACAATGATCTCTAAAACTTTTTCATCTTGCGTGACTGAAACTCTATACCCATTGAAATGCAATTTCCCATATCCTTTGTCCCCAGTCCCTGGTCAACCATTCCATTTATTGTCTTATTATTT
The DNA here is from genome assembly GCF_023721935.1 of Panthera uncia. NCBI lineage: Eukaryota > Metazoa > Chordata > Mammalia > Carnivora > Felidae > Panthera > Panthera uncia. The sequence continues at coordinate 7,702,570 of NC_064808.1, read as the reverse complement.
TAGTATTTTATATACTTCATATAGGTGGGATCATGCAGTGTTTGTCCTTCTGTGACTGCCTTATTCAACAAAAAGTCCTCGAGACTCATCTATGGTAGTAGCGTATAGCAGGATTTCCTTTTTTTATGGATGAATAATATTCTGTTGTATGTATACACCACATTTTCTTTGTCCATTCATCCACTGATGGTCATTTAGCTTGCTTCCATGGTTTGGCTGCTGTTGCAATGAACATGTGGATGCAAATATCTCTTCTCTGTTTATAATTCTTGGGGATACACAACCGGAAGCGGTGTGGCCAGATCATATGGTATTTATATTGTTAAATTTCCTGTTGGCAATGATAAGAGAATGGAGAGAAAGCTAATAGAGACAAGGAAAAAATCATCTACGCTTGTTTAATTGAAAAAGGGAAGGCTTAGGGTTTAGACAAAGAGGAACAATAAAACATTTCTGGAAACATGTTCAATGCACATCTGAAAGATTTTTCTTTTTCTTTTTCTTTTTTAATGTTTATATATTCATTTTGAGAGGGGGAGGAGAGGCAGACAGAGGAGAGAAAGAATCCCAAGCAGGCTTATATGCTCAGTGCGGGGCCCAACATGGGGCTTGATCTCATGGCTGTGAGATCATGACTGGAGCTGAAATCGAGAGTCAGACACTTAATCGACTGAGCCACCTAGGTGCCCCGAAGGATTTTTCTTAAAACAACTTTATCGAGGTATGAGTAACATACAAAAAGCTGTACCTATTTAATTTATACAACTTGGTGAATCTGATAAGCACACATCCAAACATCATTACCACTACCTATGCAATCAACATATCCATCACCTCCTAAAACTTTCTCCTGCCCTTTTTATTCATTACTTTTTGTGATAACACTCAATAATACACCTACTAATAGCAAATTTTCAATATGTAGTATAGTATTATAACTATAGACAGCCGTACAGTGGATCGTTAGGACTGATTCACCTTGCGTAACTGGAACTTTGTACTCTTTGACAAATATGTCCCCATTTCCCAAATCCCCCAGCAGCTGGCAAACACCATTCTGTTCTCTGCTTCTTTATTTCCAGTCTTACATCTTAGTCTCTAACCTTTCGTGAATTGATTTTTGCGTACAGTGTAAGATAAGTTTCCAGTTTCATCCTTTTATATGTGAACATCCAGTTTTCCACAACACCATTTATTGATGACACTATCCTGTCCCCACTGTGAACTCTCGACACCACTGTCCAAGATCACGTGACCGCATATGCTGAGTTTATTGCTATTCCGCGCCATTGGGCTGTAGGTCTGTTTTTATACCAGTACCGTAGTCTTGGATACAGTGGTTTTGTAATATATTTTGAAATCGGAACATGTGACACCTCCAGCTTTGTTTCCGTTTAAAAATTCTTTTGATTATTAAGGGCCTTCTGTGTTTCCGTATGAATTTTTGGATTTTTTTCTTTCTTTATTGAAGAACAGTTGACACACAATGTTACGTTAGTTTCTGGGGTACAACACAGTGAATCAACAACCTTATATATTATGCTATGCTCAACACAAATGTAGCTGTATCTGTCACCATACAACACTATTACACCATTAACTATACTCCCCATGCTGTACTTTTCTACCACATGACTTATTCATTCCACAACTGGAAACCTGTACCTCCCACTCCTCGTCATCCAATTTGCTCACCTCCCACCCCTCTGGCAGCCATCAGTCTGTTCTCTATATTTACTAATCTGTTTCCGTTTTTTTTTAGTTTGTTTTGTTTTGTTGATCCCACAGATAAGTGAAAACTTGTGGTATTTGTCTTTGTCTGATTTATTTCACTTAGCGTAATATCCTCTAGGTCCATTGATGTTGCCACAAATGGTAAGATCTCATTCTTTTTTATGGCTGTATGTGCATATATGTGTATGTATACATATTTATGTATATGTATGTATATACATATACATACACATATACATACGTATATATTATACACATACCACATCTTCTTTATCCATTCATCTACCAATGGGCATTTGTGTTGTTTCCATATCTTGGCTATCGTAAATAGTGTTGTAAGAAATATAGGGGTGCATATGCCTTTTTGAATTAGTGTTTTTGTTTTCTTTGAGTAAATACTCAGTAGTAGAATTACTGGATCATATGGTATTTCTATTTTTAATTTTTGAGGAACCTCCATGCTGATTTTGGCAGTGGCCGTACCAATTTACATTCCCACCAACGGTGTTGTATCCTCTTATTGGATTGTGCCCTTTATCATTAGGCAATGCCCCTCTTTGTCTCTTGTTACTGTCTTTGTTTTAAAGTCTAGTTTATCTGATATAAGTATTGTTACCCCCAATTTTGTTTTTGCTTCCATTTGCATGGAATATTTTTTTCCCCATCCCTTCACTTTCAGTGTGTCCGCATCTTTAGGTCTGAAGTGAGTCTCTTGTCAGAGCATATGGATGGGTCTGGCTTTTTTTTTTTTTTTTTAAATCCATTCTGCCACCCTGTGTCTTTTGATTGGAGCATTTAGACCATTTACATTTAAAGTAATTATTGATATATATGTACTTATTGCCATTTTGTTAATTGTTTTCTGGTTGTTTTTGTAGCCCTTCTTTGTTCCTTTCTTCTTCTTTTGTCCTCTTTCCTTGCAATTGATGACTCTCTTTAATGTTGTTCTTGACTTTCTTTCCCTTTATTTTTTGTCTATTATAGGTTTTCTTATCTTTATTTTCATGAGGTTCATATATAGCATCTCAAGTATACAGTAGTCTATATTAAGTTGATGATTACTTAAGTTTGAACACAGTCTAAAAGAACTTCCTCTTTATCCCCTTCTCCACATTTTATGTATATATTGTCATATTTTACATCCTTATTTTGTGAGTTCCCGAAACTAATTCTTTACATGTAATTGATTTTACTAGTTTTGTCTTTTAACCTTCATACCAGCTTTCTAAGTGATTGCTCTACTACCTCTCCTGTAAATTTGCTTTTATTTATGAAAATGTTTTCCTTTTAGAATTTTCTCACTTCTAATTATGGTCTTTTCTTTGCCACTTAAAGAAGTCTCGTTAGCATTTCTCATAGGGCCAGTTTAGCGGTGATGAACTTTTTAAACTTTTGTTTGTCTGGGAAACTCTTGATCTCTCCTTCAATTGTGAATGATAATCTTGCGGGGTAGAGTATTCTTGGTTGTAGGGTTTTTTTTTTTTTTTTCCCTCTCAGCACTTTGAATATGTCACTCCCTTCCGGCATGCAAAGTTGCTGCTGAAAAATCAGCTGATAGTCTTATGGAGTTTCCCTGGCCTCTAACTAGTGGCTTCTCTCTTGCTGCTCTTTAAAATTCTCTCTTTATCTTTAATCTTTGGCATTTTAATTGTCATGTGTTGTGAAGTGGAACTCCTTGGGTTCATCTTTTTTGGGGGCTCTCTGTGCTTCCTAAATTTAGGTGTGTTTTTCTCTGCCCGGGATAGGCAATTTTTCATCTATTGTTTCTCCAAATAAGTTTTCTACCCCTTTCTCTTTCTCTCTTCTTCTAGGATCTCTATAATGTGAATGTTTGTTCCCTTGATGTTATCTAAGAGCTCCCATAACCTATCCTCATCTTTTAAAATGCTTTTTTATTTTTGCTCTTCAGCTTGAGTGTTTTCCATTACCCTGTCTTCCAGATCACTGATATGTTCTTCTGCATCCTCTATACTGCTGTTGATTCCCTCTAGTGTCTTTTTCCATTTCAGTTATTGTATTTTTTTTTCTCTGATTGGTTCTTTCTTATATTTTCTGTCTCCTCGTTGAAGTTCTTAGTGAGTTCATCTGCTCTTCTTTTCAGTCTGATGAGCGTTCTTATGACCATTACTTTGAACTCATCAGATAGATTGCTTATGTCCTTTCCTTTAGTTCTTTGTCTGAGGTTTTGTCTTGGCCTTTCATTTGGAGCATGTTTCCCTGTCTTCTAACTTTGCTTGACTTTTTGTGTTTGTTTTTATGAATTAGCTGGAACAGCCATTTCTCTGAAACTTGAAAGAATCATCTTGTGTGTGGTCAGCCCCTGGGTAGACTCTGTGTACCTCGTGCCTTTTGCTGGATGGCTGGCTGGAGCTGTGGCTGGGGATCCTGGGGCACTCCGTGCTAGGGCTGTCCTGGTGGGATGCCTGGAGCTGAAGTGGGCATGGGCCAGGGTGGTCCCACCTTGGTCCTTGGAAGGACAGCTGAAATTGAAGTGAGTGCAAGCTAGGGTATGCTGGGGAACTCTGTACAGGGGACACCGCAGCAGGTGGTTGGAGCTGAGGTGGGTGCAGTCCGGGGAGGGTCCAAGGGTACTCCGCACAGGAAGCACCCTTGAAAGTCATCTGGAGCCAAAGTGGTGCAGGCCTGGAGTGTTCCAAGGTGCTTTACACCTGTGTCATGTAGGAGAGACAGCCAGAGCTGTAGTGAGCATTGGCCAGGGGTGTCCTGGTGTGCAGCACACTGGGGCCACCTTGGTGGGATCACTGGAGCTGGTATGGGCTAGGGGCCCAGGGCTCACTGAGGCAGTAGGCTGGCTTAGGCGCCTGGACCCTGCTCCCATCTGTGCTATCAAGGTGGAGGGGAAATGTAAACCCTGGTGTTCACCAGCACCTCTGACCTGGAGAGTGTTCTAACAGCAACTAGGGCTTAATCTTTTATTTTTAATAAACATAATCTTAATCTTTTATACTTTATTTTAGGTGCTCTTTTCAACTTTGGCCTTTTTTTTCCCCCTGAGCCCTAGGGCAGACAAGTCTGTTCATAGTCCTTCAGCACTGTCCCTCCTCGCTCCAGTTTGCAGTGTGACCGAGATGGGGGTTCCCTTAGCTACCGTGTCTCCATCTGTCTTGCCATTCTCCGTGTGGTCTTCCTGTCATTTGTTGTGCAGAAGCTGTTCAGTCAACCCTCAGTTCTTCTTCAGGATCAATTTCTCTAAAAATAGGTATAGATTAGTGTGCCCTGTGGAGGAAAGTGAGTTCAGGGTCTTCCTATGTTGCCACCTTGGACTGGAACTCAGGATTGTTTTCTTCCTTCTCCCCCTCCCCTCCTCCTTCTTCTTTTAAAAACATTTATTTGAGGGCTACCTGGGTGGCTCGGTCGGTTAAGCAACCGACTTCAGCTGGGGTCATGATCTTGCGGCTGGTGGGTTCACGCCCCACATCAGACTCTCTGCTGTCAGTGCAGAGCCTGCTTCGGATCCTCTGTCCCTCTCTCTCTCTCTGCCTCCCACTCTCTCTCTCAAAGATAAACAAACAAACAAATACATACATACATACACAAACATTAAAAATTTTTAAAAAATTTGACACTTCATCATGCAAAGGATTTGATGCAATTTACAACATTCACATATGTGAATCATTTGTGAGGGAAATAGAAATCAAAATTTAAAAAAACATTAAGATTGTAGAAAGAATAACACTAACACATAGACAAAAAAATATGTATATTCTCTAATATATTCTGAATCTGTCCAACCATTTCTCTACTGCACGCCAAATCCTTCTTCCCTCTGGCTAGCTTCTCTCCCACCTCCATTGTTGCCCCATTCTCATCCATTGTTTAGAAAGAAGCCAGAGGATCCTTCAGAAATGTAAGCCTGATCCTGTTAACCACCTCGCTCCTGCTTAACGGCCTCTACAGACTCCCTCTTGCATTTAGGATTAAAGTCATGTCCTTAAATATGGCCCACTAAGCTTTTTGTGGTCTGGTGCTGACAACCTCCAGTGGCCGTTGTTGATTTTGAGCTGCCCAGTATCCATTTGTACTTCCAAACTGCAACCTGGTTTTCTTTTAGGGAATCATCTCTTTCCCGTTGGACACCGTCTGGTGGAACCATCAGTCAGGTGCCATGTTTTTTTTCTAGGCATGGGGCAAGAATTTTTTTTTTTTTTTTTTTTGCAAGCATGTCTTAAGGGCAAGGCCAATTGATGGTCCAAGAATGTGAACGTTGGTGAAAGTTGACATCCAAGGGGCAAGCACCCAGACCTGGCCATTCTTACTACAAGACTCTTCCTGGACTTCCTGCTCCCTAGCACTTTGTAGATTCCCAAATCCTACCTATTTGGAAGCCTTTCCATCAATTCAGGATTGTTTTCTCTATTTCTGTAAGGAATGCCATTAAGATTTTGATAGGGATTGTATTAAATCTGTAGGTTACTTTGGGTACGATGGGTGTTTTTTTTTCAGTTTACTTATTTATTTTGAGAGAGAAACAGTGTGAATGGGAGACGGACAGAGAGACAGGGAGACAGAGAATCATAGGCAGGTGCCATACTGCCAGCACAGAGCCCAACACAGGGCTTGAACTCATGAAACTGCGAGATCATGACCTGAGCCATAACCAAGAGTCAGATGCTTACCTGACTGACCCAGCCAAGCACCCCTGGGTGTTTTAATAATATGAACTTTTTCAATCCATGAACATGGGATGTATTCCCTTTTTTCCTATGTCTGCTTTAATTTCTTTCTTCAGTGCTTATGATTTTCAGTATACAAGTCTTTTGTTCCCTGGCTAAGTTTATTCCTAAGGACTTTGTTTTTTTTAATGTTTTATTTATTTTTGAGAGAGAGAGAGAGAGAGAGAGTGCACGAGTGGGGGAGGGACAGAGAGAGAGGGAGACACAGAATCCAAAGCAAACTCCAGACTCTGAGCTGTCAGCACAGAACCGGACGCGAGGCTTGAACTCACGAGTCATGAGATCATGACCTGAGCTGAAATCGAACACTTAACCTAGTGAGCCACCCAGGCACCCCAGGACTTTATTATTTTTAAAGCTATTGTAAACAGATGTTTTCTTAATTTCATTTTCAGATAGTTTGTTGCTGGTGTATAGAAATGCAACTGGTTTTTATGTTTTGACTTTGTATCTTGAAACTTTACTGAATTCATTTATTAGTTCTAACAGTATTTTGGAGGTGTCTTTAGGGTTTTCTACATATAAGACGATGTCATCCACCAGTGGAGATAATTACTTCTTCCCTTCTGATTTGGGCGCCTCATGTTTCTTTTTCTTACCTAATTGCTCTGGCTAGGACCTCCCAACCCTATGTTGATTTAAAGCGGCATTCTTGTCTAGGAAAAGCTTTAAGTTTTTCACCATTGAGTATAATATGAGCTGTGGGCTTCTCATAGATGGCCTTTAAGGTAAGTTCCTTCAATACCTTTTTTCTTAAGAGTTGTTTGTTTTTTTTTTTATCGTGGATGTGTGTTGAATTTTGTCAAATGCTTTTTTACATCTATTGGGGTGACCGTATGATTTTTTTTAATGTTTATTTATTTTTGAGAGAGAGAGAGAGAGGATCTGAAGCAGTCTCTGTGCTGACAGCAGAGAGCCCGATGCAGAGCCCAAACCCACGATTTATAATATCATGACCTGAGCTGAAGTCAGATGCTTAACTAACCGAGCCACCATGACGACCCCGAAATGATCATGTGATTTTTAACCTTCATTCTGCTAATGTGGTGTATCACATTTTTAAAATTTGCTTATGTTGAATTATCCTTGCATCCCAGGAATAAATTCCACGGCTTCATGGTATGCAGTGTGCTGTTGAAGTTGGTTTACTAATGTGTTGCTGATAATTTTTTTTACCTTTGTTCATCAGGGATATTGGCCTGTAGTTTTCTTTTCTTCTGGTGTCTTTGTCTGACTTTGGTATCAGAGTCATACTGCCCTCATGAAACAAATTTGTTAGTGTTTCCTCTTATTCTATTTTTGGAAAAGTTTGAGAGGGATCGGTGTTAATAATTTACATGTTTGTTAGAATTTGCCTGTGAAGCTGTCTGGTGTTAGGCTTTTATTTCTAGGATACTTTTTATTAGTGTTTCAATCTCCTTATTAGTTATTCGCTTCTTCAGGTTTTCTATTCTTCTGGATTCCATTTTGGTAGCTTGTATACTTCCAGGAATTTATCCATTTCTTCTAGGTCATCCACTTTTTGGCATGTAATTTTTTATTATAGTCCCTTATGATCTTTTTTTTAATTTCTGTGGCATCAGTTGTGATGTCTCCTCTTTCATTTCTGATTTTATTTGTTTGAGTCTTCTCTCTTTTTTTATGGTCAGTCTAGCTAAAAGTGTGTCAATTTTGTTCATCTTTTTTTAAAAGAATCAACACTCTTATCGATATTTTTATTTTGTTTTTTCCCCCCCTAATTCGTGTTTGTGCATTTGAAGAAGGAGTCACCTCCTCCAGTCTTTACAGTCTGGCTTTGGCAGGAAACATAAACCCTCCACCAGTCACCATAGGTGGGATTCTGGGGAGACTAGTGAGCAGGGTTCATCAGCGAGCCTGCTGTCTGGGTCCGTGGATGTGTGGACCATTTGCCACAATCTGCAGGGGGGTCCACTGCTAGGTTCATGAATAGATAGGTAAGGTTATGGGCTTGATAAAGCCTCTTTGAAATAAAGCAAGGGTGGTATGTGAATACCGAAGAGGGAGACATAACCTGGATCACAGATGTGTAGGAACTTAATGCTACTCGAAGGTAGTTACATTTGAAATGGGTCTTACAGGTTAAGGAAGAACTAGCCAGGTTTAAACCAGGCAGGGATAGGGGCACCTGGGTGGCTCAGTCGGTTAAGCAGCCCACTTCGGCTCAGGTCATGATCTCTCGCAGTCTGTGAGTTCAAAGCCCTGCATCAGGCTCTGTTCTGACTGCTCAGAGCCTGGAGCCTGCTTCGGATTCTGTGTCTCCCTCACTCTCTGCCCCTCCCTCCCTCTCTCTCAAAAATAAATAAATATTATTAAAAATTTTTGCAATTTAGAGGAGTCCAGACGACTGCAGAGGGGCCGAGCCAGTGGTGTGCTGGTAAATGTTTAGCACCTAACATTATAGGAGGAATAAAAAATCCATAGATCTCAAATTTGTGGTGATTGTCAACTTCTATAGTATGAACACCACCACCATTGTCAGTCAAAGCCACGAGCATCATGGCAACTGCTTCACAAACTATCTAAAAATTTAACAAGGGGCTTTTGTGAATTTGTACCCACTGATTCCAGGACACCAATGGGCAAGACTTCAGACAGGAGGCTACTGCATGCTTTCCACCCCAGCGTGGTGTTATGATTGGCACAGTTTTTTTTTTTTATTTACTAGCAAAGGAAAATCAGAGAAACAGATGCGTTTAAAAACCAAAGATCCAGGGGCGCCTGGGTGGCGCAGTCGGTTGGGCGTCCGACTTCAGCCAGGTCACGATCTCGCGGTCCGTGAGTTCGAGCCCCGCGTCGGGCTCTGGGCTGATGGCTCGGAGCCTGGAGCCTGTTTCCGATTCTGTGTCTCCCTCTCTCTCTGCCCCTCCCCCGTTCATGCTTTGTCTCTCTCTGTCCCAAAAATAAATAAAAAAACATTGAAAAAAAAAATTTAAAAAAAAAAACAAAGATCCAGCGGGCTCTCCGTTTGAATAGAGGCTTCCTCTTCCTTGAATAAGAATTTTTTACCAGGTAGGAGTAGCTCCTTTAGTGCCCACAAATGACCTCGCATTGCCTCCCTCAATTCTTCTGGAAACATCTCTGCTTTCTTACTAAAAATGAATGGCCTTGGTGAAGTAACGTCAGTGTCTCCCAGACTTTTACTCCGATATCGGCTGTGATTTGAGGCCAGCCTTACAGGTACAACAGGCCTCATCTGGCCCAAGTTTAAGGTGTCCTTGGAGCCCATTCCTAGAACGCCCCTGTGATAGTGGCTGGTGGTCCTGGGTTTCTGAGTGTTAGATGCAGGAAGGAGATGCTATCATGACTCTTCTCTTCCAAGAGGGTAAGTCCAGCATTTTGCTGCTTGAGCGAGCTCTGCAACTCGAAGACATTCTTGATCTGGTTGGTCTTCATTTGATGGGGAGGGGGGTGGGTATTTCTCCCAAGTCCCTTCTTCATGGAATTCTTCCAGTGGACTTCATGGTATTGCTTCATTTTTTTAAAGTTTATTTTGAGAGAGAGAGAGAGAGAGAGAGAGAGAGAGAATGAGCAAACGGGGAAGGGGCAGAGAGAGAGAGAGAATCCCAAGCAGGTTCCGGGCTGTCAGTGCAAAGCCTGATGCCAGGCTTGAACTCACGAACCCATGAGATCATGACCTGAGCCAAAATCAAGGTTCGGTCACTCAACCGACGGAGCCACCCAGGTGCCCCAGTATTGTTTCATGTGTAAAAGTGAGATGAGAATTAAGTTGATAGTATCTGAATATTTCAGAAACAATTAAGTATCCGAGGTGTGTTGGGTAGAATTCCATATGTATGTTTGCAACCTCACATATGGCTAGAAAATCCTCGCGAGGGGCGCCTGGGTGGCTCAGTCAGTTGAGCGTCTGACTTCAGCTCAGGTCAGGATCTCACGGTTTGTGGGTTTGAACCCCGTGTTGGGCTCTGTGCTGACAGCGCAGAGCCTGGAGCCTGTTCCGGATTCTGTGTCTCCCTCTCCCTCTGTGCCCCTCCCCTGCTCACACTCTGTCTCTGTCTCAAAAATAAATAAACATTAAAAAAAATTTTTTTAAAGAAAAGAAAATCCTCATGAAAAGGGTGCTATTATCTTTCTTCACCTATTTCTTCTTGTTCTTCTTATGCTTCTCATTCTTCTCGTTCTCTTCCTCCTCCTCCTCCTTCATTTTCCTGATGACAGGGACATTGGGGTTTAGAAATATTTAATCACCTTGGGCACGGTATATACCCAGCATGTTGCAGGACCATTAAATAACTCCAAATTATCACCAGCTCAGGTATAAATTATTCTACACCAAGACCCCACCCTGGTTTCATCCTCAAGTTTAATTCTAGGCATCTCATTCATGGAGACACAATATTCCAGGATTTCCCTCAAAAAGACTTAAAAAATTTTTTTTCAATGTTTATTGATTTTTGAGAGACAAAGACAGAGTGTGAGTGGGGGAGGGTCAAAGAGAGGAGACACAGAATCTGAAGCAGACTCCAGGCTCTGAGCTGTCAGCACAGAGCCTGACGTGGGGTTCGAACCCACAAACCATGAGATCGTGACCTGAGCTGAGGTTGGAACTCAACAGACTGAGCCACCCAGGGGCCACTCAAAAAGACTTGAAGAACCAGAATAAAGATTCTCAGGAAATGTCATTGTTCCTGAGATAAACAGTTTCTCTTCAAGGACAGCCGGGAATCCAGCTCAGCTCCCAAGTCTTTCGTGCCCATTTAGCATAAATGGAGCTTTGGACCTTAATCCAAGTGACTTGCATTTGATTCCCTTTCTGGTCTGAATATCTAACATACTCATCCGTTTTCATGCTCTGCAGCCCACTCAGATCTAGTGTTTAAAAAGTCCTTGTTGTGGGGCACCTGGGTGGCTCCCTCGGTTAAGCAACTGACTTCAGCTCAGGTCACGATCTCGCGGTCCGTGAGTTCGAGCCCCGCGTCAGGCTCTGTGCTGATGGCTCAGCGCCTGGAGCCTTCTTCCGATTCTGTGTCTCCCTCTCTCTCTGCCCCTCCCCCTCCTCGTGCTCTGTCTCTCTTGTGTCTCAAAAATAAATAAACGCTTAAAACAAATTTTTTTTTAAAAAGTCCTTGTTGCTACATAATTATCCTAAAGCTCCTTTCACGCCTTGATTCACCTTTCACATGCAAGGACGTCTTTGGTGTCTCTATCTCCTACTAAATATAATAGCAAGTGGCCTAGCTTATCCTCCGTGAGGGGCCTCCTGGCGCCTACATTTTGTGACAACTGAACAGTTTCTTGTTGCCATCGTTCTTAAAGGTTTTGAGGTCCAGCATGCAAGAGGAGCTAGAGGCAGCACAGAAAAAAATTTCTCTGCGTGACATATTCCGCACGCCTACACTGCGCAGGAGGATCTGTTTGATGTCCTTCGTGAGGTGGGTTTCACGTTGTGCCTGAAGAATATTCAAATGGTGGAGACGTGAATCTATTCCTGTCCAAGGGTACAGCCCGTTGCGGGGACAGATTTTGAGATAAAACATGGGGATGCTATATAGATAACTGCATTTTTAGGGGCACCTGCGTGGCCCAGTTGGTTAAGCCTCTGATTCTTGGTTTCGGCCGGGGGTCATGATCTCACAGTAGTGGGATCGAGCCCCATGTCGGGCTCTGCAATGACAACATGGAGCCTGCTTGGGATTCTCCCTCCCTCTCTCTCTGCCCTTCCCCCTACTCTCTCTCTCTCTCTCTCTCTCTCAAATAAATAAACACTAAAAAAAAAAGATAATTGCATCTTTTAGTTAAGGAAAGACTGACCCAGAATTAATTGTACAATGAGTTTTATTTATTACATCACCTGCAAGGCTCATCAGCTGGAAACTGAGGCTGTGAACTTCAATCACAGTAAAGACTTTGGCTGGATGTTTCTTCACTTGTTCTTTCCCACTTTAATTGAGCTAAAACTATAAACAGGAAAGTGCACAAACGTATACTGTTCGATGAATATTTACATATGCGTACACGCAACAATCGCCCAAATGAGGATGTAGAAAAAGAAATCTAAAACCCTAGAAAGCCTCATTATGTATTCTTAATAACTGTACTCTCACCCACCAAAAAGGGGTAACAATTATGACCTCCATCATCATGCAGTATTTTATGACAGTTTTTAAATCATTACCATGTAGAATATTCTATAAAACAGACCGTGCCTTTTTACCACCAACCACTGGCTGCCTGTCTGACAATATTTACGATTGTCATTTGTAGAATAAGGTCTAAACTTCATGACGTCTATCTTTTTCTTTGGTTCCACAGATTTTCAGTCTACATGTCTTTTTATGGCCTGATTCTCCACATCCAGCACATTGGAGGCAATGTTTTCCTGTCCCAGGTTCTCTTTGGCCTAGTCAACATCCCATCCGGTTATATTGCGGTTTGGGCACTGAATCATATAGGCCGTCGAATATGCCAGATGATTTTCTTTTTCTTCCTTGGAATCTCCATTCTGATCACCACATTTCTGCCCAAAGGTGAGAAAAGAGCACAGGTTGAAGAGAGGAAATAGCTCAGGGACTCAGGGACTGTGCTCACACAAGGAAAGGGAGATGTTTCTAATGATCCCCTAAAACCAATCTGAGGATTTAGGACAATTCTACCATTAATGTGGTGGCTGGGAAAGAGTCAAAGGTCAGTACACGTTGGCTCAGACATATGGCTATCCTCATCACATGTGAGAAGTATCTGGTAATTGGTACCATTTCTTCCTAAAAGTTTCTCTAGGAGAGCAGTGGACCACTTGCCCTTTGGCTATGACCAATCACGCTTGTAATTCTAAATGATGGTATTGTGTCCATTATATATAATTGTGTCCCATATGAGGACACAATTTACCATCACTTCCTCTGCCTGGTTGCTTTCTGGTTACTACAGCTTCAGTGACAATTTACTCCCTGATGTCTAGTCTTGTATGAGGTCACCATCACTGCCATCCGGGTGTTGGGAACTTTTTGACTTCAAGGAAATCAAAGTACCTTGTCTTCAGGTGGAGAAGTATGCCATAGGAATAAGCAGTTAAGGAGTTAAAGCCTCTCTTAGAATCAATTTCGCTAAATGAAATGATCATATGTAATGAATGGGGGAACCCAGGTGGTCCCACGCTTCAACCCCCAGCAAAGTTGTGCACTTTACAGGATCCCAGATGGACAGCTGTGCCCTGATCCTGGATGTCAGCAATGATACATGTTTGCTGCTGGACTACACAGCTTACTCCAATGTTATATAACGGTTTCATGAAATTTTTTAAAATTATCGAATACAAAACTGAACCCTGAAATTTTCTTCCAGAGGTCTCCAAAGTCCAACTATTTTTTCCCTAATACGGATCTTTATTCTTAAATCTTCAAATATTACTCTAGATCAGGATGCCTGGGTGGCTCAGTCGGTTAACTGTCCGACTTCGGCTCAGGTCACGATCTCACGGTTGGTGAGTTCGAGCCCCACGTCGGGCTCTGTGCTGACAGCTCAGAGCCTGGTGCCTGCTTCGGATTCTGTGTCACCCTCTCTCTCTTCCCCTCCCCTGCTTATGCTCTGTCTCTCACTCTCACAAATAAATACACATTAAAAAAGATTTTAACACATAGCACTCTAGATCGAGTTCCACTCCAGCTTATCCATACCATAAAACTCCTGTTCTTATTTTTTTTTTAATGTTTATTTGTTTTTGAGAGAGCGACAGAAAGAGAGTGAGTGAGTGGGGGAGGGCAGCGGGAGAGGGAGACACAGAATCCAAAGGAGGTTCCAGGCTTTTGAGCTGTCTGTACAGAGCTTGACACGGGGCGCGAACCCACGAACCATGAGATCATGACCTGAGCCGAAGTCAGACGCTTAACCGACCGAGCCACCCAGGTGCCCCGAAACTCCTGTTCCTTCATTATTCTACTGCAGTACTAGCCCTATGTCAATATTGTGTACCCAGGGCTTAAACTTCTCAAGGATGTGGATAAGTTTCACATCCTTCAGTAATTATTCATATCACAGTCCTACTTTGTACATGCAAGGCAGAGGGAGACACTGGACAGAATTAATGAAAGCAAACTCACGTTCCCCTCTCCATCTTTGGCAAATCTCTGCCATGTAAGAGAGAGGTAATGAAAATAACTCAGGTTTTTTCATCTCTGTTGAAGTTGTAACATACAGATCGGTCACATTTCTCGGCTACTGGTCACTAGCCATTCTCTGCCCTGTGCGCTTTCCCTGCAATGCGTCTAACACATGCGAATATTCTAATTGTGTATTTTTCATTTATCATTTGGTGGATGGTGGTTCCTTTGGCTCTAATTTTCTTCCCGAGTCTCACTGGTCTTCCTCTCCAGAAATGCAGACCCTGCGTCTTTCTTTGTCATCCCTGGGAGTCAGTGTTTCTGCGGCAGCTGTTGTGAGTTCTTCTACCCATGGAAACGAACTAATCCCTACCGTAATCAGGTACAAATCTCATGGAAGGTCCCGTAGGGGCAACACAGACCATTCCCAGCTAGTGAACATTTATAGCAGGAAGAAAACTGAGTCATTATCCAAAGCATCAGTTATAATAGCATTGGCAGTAACGAAAATTGCAGCCGGAAATTATTAAAATCTGTTTTGGCAAGGCACCGTGTTGAGTTTTCTAACGTATCCCCTCACCTAATCTATTGAACCACGAAATCCACTGAACTACGGATAAGAGTAGTTTTTAAATAATGAAAATCTGTCCTAACGGCACTTGAAAAAAGTTGCCAGCAAATGACAGAGCATATTTGAAATGTAAGAGTATATTGTCAACCTTCATGTATCTAAGCACTGTTGTGGTATCTCCCATAATCAAAGCAAAATAATAAATCGCCAATTACATGTGTGGATTTATACCAAATTATTTTTGTATTGTTTGCACCCCAAGGGCAACCGTTACAGGAATCCTGGGGATTGCTGCTTATATTGGGGCAGCGCTGTCTCCCCTCTTGATGATCCTAACTGTGTATTCCCCCCACCTGCCCTGGATCACGTATGGAATCTTCTCCATCCTCGCTGGTCTTATTGTCTCACTCCTTCCTGAAACCAGGAATCAACCTCTGCCTGACTCCATCCAGGATGTGGAAAAGGAGTGAGTAAACCCCCTGGCTGTCCCTGAGGGGAGCTGTGTGCTCTAGGTCTGTAGTGAGGAAGGCAAGCCATCATTCAGGGTCACTGTCCCCAGGGAAAGATTTATGAACATTTCTTTTTTAAGTAAGCCAAATGCCCAATGTGGGACTTGAACTCATGACCCCAAGATCGAGAGTTGCCTGCTCATACTGACTGAGCCAGCCAGCTGCCCCTCCCAGGGAAAGATTTAGACCTGGACTGTTCCATGTGGCCAGTGCCTCTGGTTTAGCTACAGCCTCATCATTCCTGACCCCAACCTCAGACTCCCCCACGGCTCCCTAGATCATACAGACCGGCTCTGCCCAGCCTGCATCAGTAGGTTTAGTGGTGCAGGGGCCAACATTAGGTGACCTCGTGTGACATACACACCCCGGAAGGTATATCACAAACATGCCCACATCCAAACACCAGACTCTCATCCCTCAGACCCTGGCAGCCCCCAGCCCGGGGAGTGCAGTCAGCTCCCCGGGGCTGCCGGTTCCTGTAGGCCTGAGGACTGTCCTGGCCACTGAAGAAATCTGAACGAGATCAGGGAGAGGACCTGAGCCCCTCCCACACATGACAATACATCTCAGAGAAGTCCTGTTATGTGGTCTGTGACATTCAGACCATCTGGGTCCACTAGGAATGAACCTGTTAAGAAAAGAAGGAAAGTAGTAAACCTAAGTATTTTTAAGTGATCAAGAATTGGAGAGGATTTTAAAACTTTGCATACTGCCCTTGCCTTTTCCAAATCCCTTTGGCGTCCGGATCCCCTGTCGTCCAAAAGTGAGAATCGAAACTACCAAAGCTGCCCTCCCAGATCCTGCCCCGGAAACTTGGTCTTCAGAAAATTTACTCAAACCCTTGGGGCAGGGGTCACGGATTTTATCAAAACTGGTGGGTCAAGAATAGCTTGCTCTGGAGAATGCGGGACATGTACACTGACTTGAGGTCTTCTCACTTTTGTGCTTGTTTGTTGGTCTCATTGTGTTTTTACCAGGAGAAAAGCCTCAAGAAAAG
This sequence comes from Panthera uncia, assembly GCF_023721935.1. Lineage (NCBI taxonomy): Eukaryota > Metazoa > Chordata > Mammalia > Carnivora > Felidae > Panthera > Panthera uncia. Next base: position 7,685,987 of record NC_064808.1, on the reverse strand, counting down.
TAAAGCAGGAAGATCCCTTCATGAAAGTGACACAGTTTTAAGGAATTCCAGGAAATAACTGCCACTCAAAGAGTAAGATAGAAGAAGGAAAATCAGGACTATTCCCAGAAATTGGAAAAGTTTGTAAAATAAAATAAAAAGATAGAATGGAATAACAGATCCCATCTACGATTGCAGGACTAAGTAACTATGGATAAAATATCTACAATCAATCAAAATAAGAAGTTTGAGAAAAGTCGTAATACTTTTGAAAAAAGATTTTATTATCCAAGTCTAGTTGACATACAACATTATACTCATTTCAGGTACACCACATAGTGATACAATTCTGTATATTAAAAGTCATAATATTTTTAAAGGAATCATAGTAAAATATATGTAAAATTGTAGACCTCCAGCATGTTTCTGGATAGAAAGATGGGATAGTATTAAAGACACTGATTCTTGATTCCAAAACCAAAGACCCCACTAAAAAGGAGAACGACAGACCAAGATCCCTGATGAACATGGATGCAAAAATTCTCAACAAGATACTAGCCAGCCGGATCCAATAATACATTAAAAGAATTATTCACCACGATTAAGTGGGATTTATACCTGGGATGCAGGGCTGGTTCAATATCCACAAGTGAATCAATGTGATACATCACATCAATAAAAGAAAGGACAAGAACCACGTGGTCCTCTCAATAGATGCAGGGAAAGCATTTGACAAAATACAGCATCCTTTCTTGATGAAAACCCTCAAGAAAGTAGGGATAGAAGGATCATACCTCAAGATCATAAAAACCATATACGAGAGACCCACCGCTAGTATTATCCTCAATGGGGAAAAACTGAGAGCTTTCTCCCTAAAGTCAGGAACATGACAGGGATGCCCTCTCTTGGCACTGTTATTCAGCATAGTGTTGGAAGTCCTAGCCTCAGCAATCAGACAACACAAAGAAGTAAAAGGCATCCAAATCGGCCGGGAGGAAGTAAAACTTTCGTTCCTCGCAGATGACATGATACTCTATGAAAAACCCAAAAAAATCCACCAAAGACTGCTAGAACTGATCCATGAATTCAGCAAAGTCGTAGGAAATAAAATCAATACACAGAAATTGGTTGCATTCCTAGACACCAATAATGAAGCAACAGAAAGAGAAATCAAGGACTCAGTCTTTGACAAAGCAGGAAAGAATATCCCATGGAAAAAAGACAGTCTCTTCAGCCAGTGGTGTCGGGAAAACTGGACAGCGGCACGCAGAAGAATGAATCTGGACCCCTTTCCTACACCAGACACAAAAATAAACTCAAAATGGTTGAAAAACCTAAACATAAGGCAGGAAACCATCAAAATCCTCGAGGAGAAAGCAGGCAAAAACCTCTTTGACCCTGGCCGCAGCAACTTCTTACTCAACGCATCTCCGGAGGCAAGGGAAACAAAAGCAAAAATGAACTATTGGGAACCTCATCAAAATAAAAAGCTTCTGCACAGTGAAGGAAACATTCAGCAAAACTAAAAGGTAACCATCAGAATGGGAGAAGATATTTGCAAAGGACATATCAGTTAAAGGGTTCGTATCCAAAGTCTATAAAGAACTTCTCAAACTCAACACCTGAAAAACAAATAATCCAGTGAAGAAATGGGCAAAAGACATGAATCGACACTTCTTCAAAGAAGACATCCAGATGGTTAACAGACACGTGAAAAAATACCCAACATCACTCAACATCAGGGAAATACAAATCAAAAACACAATGAGATACCACCTCACACCTGTCAGAATGGCTAACAGGAACAACTCAGGCAACAACAGATGTTGGCAAAGATGAGGAGAAAGAGAAACCCTTTTGCACTGCTGATGGGAATGCAAACTGGTGCGGCCATTCTGGAAGACAGTATGGAGCTTCCTCAGAAAATTAAAAATAGAACTACCCTACAACCCAGCAATTGTACTACTAGGTATTTATCCAAGGGATGCAGGTGTGCTGTTTCGAAGAGGCACATGCACCCCCATGTTTATAGCAGCACAATTGACAATAGCCAAAGTATGGAAAGAGCCCAAATGTCCATCGACGGAAGAATGGATAAAGAAGATGTGGCATACACATACAATGGAGTATTACTGGGCGATCAAAAAGAATGAAATCTCACCATTGGCAACAACGGGGATGGAACTAGAGGCTATTGTGCTAAACCAAATAAGTCAGTCAGAGAAAGGCAAATATCATATGACTTCACTCATATGTGGAATTTAAGGTACAAAACAGATGGACATAAGGGAGGGAAGCAAATATAATATAAAAACAGGGAGGGGGACAGACCCTAAGAGACTCTTAAATATAGAGAACAAATGAGCATTGATGGAGGGGTTGTGGCTGGGGGGGTGGGCTAAATGGGCAAGAGGCATTGAGGAAGACACTTGGGACAAGCACTGGGTGTTATATGTAGGGGATGAATCACCGGATTCTACTCCTGAAATCATTGCACAACATGCTAACTAACTTGGAGGTAAATTAAAATTAAAAAAAAAAAAAAAAAAAAGACATTGCTTCTGCTTCAATTAATGGTAGAGGAGTTGATGGAGTAATTACCATGGAAAACTCCATTCTTTTGGAACAGCTCAGAAAAGAGTTCCAAGTGTAACTGCAAATTAATACTAGACAAGCTGATTCGGGAAAATGAGGCTCATAGAGGGAGGGTGGGCAGGTTTTGGGGGCAGCGTTTGCCAGAATGAGATGCGAGTGTCTAAACACCAATAGCAGATGCATTTGCAAATCAAAAGAAGACCACGGGGTGCCTGGGTGGCTCAGCCCCTTACTCAGTTCAAGCCATGACCTCACAGTTCTTGAGTTCGAGGCCCCGCATTGGGCTCTTGTGGTGTCAGCACAGAGCCTGCTTCAGATCCTCTGTCCCGCTCTCTCTCTGTCCCTCCTGCACTCGTTCTCTCTCTCAAAAATAAAAAAATAAACTTTAAAAAGAAAAATCAAAAGAAGTCCAGAACGATACGGTAGCATGTGTAATACTTAAAACTTGATGATTTGGGCATCGTAAATCACTAGTAGAAATCGATGATTACATAAGTGCCATTAACTCACTTTATAAATAAATGCTTAATAATTTCATTTTATTCTCTAAACCAAAAAAATATATTCCATGTAATTAAAAAGATAAGTGGAGGGGGAGCCTGGGTGGCTCAGTCAGTTAAGCCTCTGTCTTCGGCTCAGGTCATGATCTCGCAGTTTGTGAGTTCGAGCCCCGCATTGGGCTCTGTGCTGACAGCTCGGAGCCTGGACCCTACTTCGGATTCTGTGTTTCCCTCTCTCGCTGCTCCTCCCCTGCTCATGCTCTGTCTCTCTCTCTTTCAAAAATAAATAAACACTAAAAAAATTAAAAATAAAGATTTTAAATAAACATTAAAAATAAAAATAATAATTTTTATTAAAAATAAATAAGTAAATAAATAAAAAGATAGGTGGAACAATTAAGCCATGTTATTCAGTACAAAACTTGTCTATGAGCTCTTGGGATTGAAAAAAATGTTCTGAATAGTCAAGCAAAGCCAGGAATGTAAGCAGAGGTAAACTGGACTGAAAACTCATTTAAAACCTCCATTGACAAGTCCTAGAGAAATAGGCAAAATCTAAAATAATATTCATAAAAGTGATAAAAGCTATTCACTTTTAGTGCTGTCCTTTTATGAGATTTACATTTTTTTAATTCTAAGTTTAAAAAGGATAATGCAACATTTAAAAATATTCTAAGGTATCATCGAAAGTAAATTGCAAGAGAAATGAAAATTTTTCAAAATGACTATATATTAATATGTGTATCTAAAAAATATGCATAAAAATACATAATTTAGTATTAGGTAGTTAACAGCCAGGAGCATATACTTTTCAAAAGAAAAAAAAGTCTCATAATCATAAAGCTATGAAGAAGTCTACAAAGCCACTGGAATTTAAAGACAGTCAAACTAAAGTAGCATCCTTTGGTCTTTCCAAAAGACCAAAGGTTTGTAAATAGAGATCTGTCAACTGATGGCAGAGTTATAAAGTAACACATGCCATTGAACGTTCAACACACAGGATGGTGTCATTATGAAGAGCTTTAAAAGTCTTTAATTGATTCCGTAATCATGTATGCAGCATATAACAGCTCCCCGGCAATATGCTGGGAACCCGGGATACAAAGAGGAAATGAGAAAAAGAAAAACGTAAAAGCGGATGTAGCGGTTTCAGTCCACGTGTGCACGTGCGACATCACGCTTTTATCTTCGACCCGCAACGAAATGGTACCGCGCTCAGTCCCTCCGGGCTGGTGGAAAATCGCAGATCCGTTGGTTATTTTCACAAATCCTCCACATCGGAGCTATCTAGCCTCCGTCTTTAGGCTTCCTAGACCCTCAACTCAACAAGCTCTTCTCTTACTAGCTGTCCTGCAAGGCCTCTAGGTATCCCGTGGGCCTCAGAACTTGAAACACAGTCAATCAGGCTTGGCTTTTTCTGCCTTTCTCCTGCCAAATGCCTTCCAGGAGATCAAGAGGCACAGGAATGACAACCAGCAAGATGTGGTCTAGAGTCCGCAGCTCTATTCCCAGGGAGGTGGGCCAGGAAGGCTCAGACCTCACCAGAACCCCAAAGGCAATGAGAAACTGTCTTATAACAGGCATTAGCAATGTCATCACCACTTTTTTAAAAAAAATTTTAATGTTTCTTTTCATTTTTGAGAGAGGGAGAGAGAGAGAGAGAGAGAAAGAGAGAGAGCGCAAGCAGGGGAGGGGCAGAGAGAGCCAGGGGGACAGAGGATCCCAAGCAGGCTCCAGGCTCTGAGCTGTCAGCACAGAGCCCCACGGGGGGACTCAAACCCATGAACCTCCTTGAGATCATGACCGGAGCCGAAGTCGGACTCTCAGCCTACTGAGCCACCCAGGCACCCCTGCAACGTCATCCTCACTTACCATGTGTCTTCAGTCTGCACAATGGACTCCATGACTTTATAATATCCACAACCACAATTGGAAATTTTAGCAGTCCACAGTGGGGCACCAAGTATCATTGGACTGAAAAAAAATTTTTGGGGGGGTGCCTGGGTGGCTCAGTTGGTTGGGCATCCCTTCCACTCAGGTCACGATCTCGCAGTCTCTGAGTTCAGGCCCCACGTCAGGCTCTGCACTGACAGCTCAGAGCCTGGAGCCTATTTCGGATTCTGTGTCTCCCTCTCCCTCTACCCCTCCCCCACTCACACTCTGTCTCTCTCTCTCTCAAAAATAAAATAAAAACATTTAAAAAAGTTTTTTAAAGTAAATCTTTTTTTTTTTTTTTAACGTTTATTTATTTTTGAGACAGGGAGAGACAGAGCATGAACAGGGGAGGGTCAGAGAGAGGGAGACACAGAATCCGAAGCAGGCTCCAGGCTCTGAGCTGTCAGCACAGAGCCCGATGCGGGGCTAGAACTCACGGACCTCGAGATCATGACCTGAGCCGAAGTCGGCCGCTTAACTGACTGAGCCACCCAGGCACCCCAAAATAAATCTTTTTAATGTTTTATTTATTTTTGAGAGAGAGAGAGAGAGAGCACAAGCGGGGGAGGGGCAGAGAGAGAGGGGGACAGGGGATCCAAAGCAGGCTCCCTGCTGACAGCAGCGAGCCCCATGTGGGGCTCGAACTCATGAACCATGAGATCACGATCTGAGCCAAAGTGGGACGCTCCACCGCTTGAGCCACCCAGGTGCCCCTCAACGGACTTTTTGATTTACCACACCAAGCTTTTGTGATCATGCGATATTTTTACGAAGCTTCTCTTTCTCCACTATCTCCACGATCACTGCAGTCACCTGCTTCCCTCGACCATGGTATTCTCTACTAAGACGAAGGGACTACAGGACAATCCTGGGGAAGATAGGTGGTTCCTGGAGTACACTCATCTTACTAACACACTTCGAATTATGACATTTTCCCACTGGGCACGTCCCCGGCAATTGCGAGAACTACCACCCATGGAGAACATCTATTCTCACAATACACTCAGCAGTATTAATCACCGCTGCTTGAATGTGTATTGGTCCCCAAAGTCCCACCTACAAAATTGCATCAGTCCATTGTGCAATCTGAAAGTTATTTCCAAATCCCGCCAAAGTCAGTTTCCGATGCAATACCCCCTGGTAGCACAGCGGATGGTTCCTCCATATCCCCAAAATATGAACGAAATTCCTTGGTTGCCGTAAATTCTCCCAATACACCTTGATCAGTGCGTAATGTCTCCGGTGCTCCTCAGAAGCTGCTGGATTTTGGACTTTGCCCCAGTTCTGTTTGTTGCTGAAGGGAATAAAGTTTGACCAGAGACGTCACATCAAAGCCTTTGGATCAATACTAGGCCACACGGCATTGACCTCACCGAGGGGAGCTAGACTGTGTGCTGTAAATGTGCGAGGTCACTGATGATCTTCAGTCTGGCTCTTAAAACTGTACTGCCATCCCCTGGACTGAAACCCAGACAGAATATCCCTGATGAGTAAACTCTCAATCGCTCCTGTGGGTAACCCCTGATGGTATGATCAGATACATATGGTCCTATGGAGTGGATCTTTTTTTTTTTTTTTTTAATTTTTTTTTCAATGTTTATTTATTTTTGAGACAGAGAGAGACAGAGCATGAACGGGGGAGGGTCAGAGAGGGAGACACAGAATCTGAAGCAGGCTCCAGGCTCTGAGCTGTCAGCACAGAGCCCAACGCGGGGCTTGAACTCACGGACCGTGAGATCATGACCTGAGCCAAAGTCAGACGCTTAACTGACTGAGCCACCCAGGCGCCCCGTATGGAGTGGATCTTTAATTGGCCTGTTTAACTGTCCCATAACCTAAAGAGCCTTTACCTTAGCTTGTGTCTATGCTTCTGTGAGTTTTGTTGCCCAGGAATGGAATCACTTTCCAGAAACACAAGAGCATATGTAACTGTCTGGGGAGCAGGAGAAAAATATAATCGTCCCCAGTAGCCTGGTTCTGCAGATTGCACAAACTGGTCCATCTGAACCTGGGTGAGTGTCTCATTATCTTATTTCAATGATAAATCCAGGCTCAAGGTACAAGGCCCTTAATAGAAGTGATAGCTCCCCATATTTCTATCCCTAGCTGCTTAGCAGGTGACATAAACTCATCCCAGGAAGGGAAGCGTTTTATTATAGATTTAAAGACCACCGAAACAATCCTCAGTTGCTGTGTACGTGTTCTTTCTTCATGTTCGCATCATCAGCCGAGTTCAACATAAAGAAGCTTCATAAAATCATTTTATTTTTATCAAGAGGATCTGTCAGGCACAATTCAGTCTCTTTAAAGGGACTTTGTGTGGCTGAATCCTACTCTGTGGCCACACCTGGATCCTTCCGAGGTCTTTTCAGATGGTTTCATACTTACATCCCCACTTGGTGTATAAAGATGTTTTTCTGGTAATATCCTGGATTTGGTATTTCTTTAGAACCCAATCCTAAATTTTAGCTCACTTGCTGTCTAGAAAACTGTCATGTCCTGGATCTTCTTACTTTAGGAGTTCTTGATTCAATTTGTGTCTCTCCCTTCACTTTTTCCTAAAATCAGCAAGAAGAAATCAAATGGCTTCTTCAATGTTTCGCTTGAAAATGATCTTAGCTCTGTCACCCAGCTCATGAAGCCCATTGTCTGCTTTCCATGTATCAGTAGGGACAGTGTTGCTAAGCTTTCTGCCCTAGATAATAAGAAGCCTCGTTCTTCCAGTTTCCAATAAGATTTTTCTTGCTTTTCTTTAGGAGCTCGCTAGCAACCAATTCAAAGTGAAAATTCTATGAATTCTGGGAGTGACATCAACTAGATGACAGAATAAGGAGCCCTAGACCTGCCTTCCTCACAGAGTTAACAGCGACCAAATGACAAAATTCCTCCTGTGAGAATTCAAAAGCCAGCTAGAAGATTCCTGCACCCCACATGACCATGAGGCCAACTGCATCAACCAGTAGGGAATTCCTCACGGTCTCCACTCTGGCTGGTCAGGGTCCCTCCCCACACTTAACACTGGGGTGCATGGGCTAGGAAACCACTAACTCCCGTATTCTTTCTGGGGAGGAAAATCAGAAAATTGTATGCCCAATTTTAGGGGGTTTCTGAGAAGTCACCAGAACATGCAGTACCACAGATAGACACTAGATGGAGACCAAGGGTGGTGCTTTACTACAGCACCAGCTAGGCCACAGTACCAAAAATAAACACCAGGGGGAGCGCCTGAGTAAAAAGCAGCAACCCCCGCCCCCGCCCCGCCCTCAGACACAGGGGCGCCAAGGCCACTGAGGCCCAACCTCTGGCTTTTTGGCCGAGCACACCTATAATCTTTAATTCCTAGTGAAAATAAGTAGGCAGTTGTGGAATGCCTATTACACTGGTATTCTGTGGGTTGGCAGATTTATAAATACATTTCCTAATTTCTAGCAGTTTACTTTTCCTCGCAGGAAAATTTTCAATGTGGTACAAAGCACGTTTAACAATAGACCCCAATATCTTTAGCTCTTCTGTAAAAGGAAGCCAGAAAAAAGGATAAACCAATGTCCGGTAATGTTTCTGTATTTCATATTATTTGGAAATGATTTAGATATTCAGTGAATAACCATCATTCAACTTGTCTCCATATGTCTTCAAGATTTCAAGTTACAAAAAAAGAAATTTGGAAACTTTTTTTTTTAATTTTTTTTTTAATGTTTTATTTATTTTTGAGACAGGGAGAGACAGAGCATGAACAGGGGAGGGTCAGAGAGAGGGAAACACAGAATCTGAAACAGGATCCAGGCTCTGAGCTGTCAGCACAGAGCCCGAGGCAGGGCTGGAACTCACGGACCGCGAGATCATGACCTGAGCCGAAGTCAGCCGCTTAAGGGACTGAGCCACCCAGGCGCCCCTGGAAACTATTTTTAAGTAGACATACCATAATGCATAATTATTGTTGCAAAGGTCATTTATAAGCTTTTATCTCACACCTATTGAATTCGCTATTTGTTTCCACAATTACGTTTAGATCACTCATGAAGATTTCACGAGACATTAAACAGCTGTGGTCTTGTTATTTTCTTGCTAACAAATCCTGTAACAGATAACAGGAGCTTATGTGACCTTTAGTAAAACCTAGGTGGAATAAGAATTGTTCATCTGCGTCGTGCTTAATGCTAATAATGCTAAAGAAAGACCTGTTTTAATTAAATGTACACATGTAAACTACCTTCTATTTACTGAAGATTGTTCTAGATCATGTGAATTTAAAAAACACTTAGGTTAGTTTCTGCATATCTAAGAATATACTTGAATGGAAACCAATTTGACAATAAATTTCATATATTTAAAAAAATTAAAAAATAAATAAATAAATAAAAACCAAAAAACAAACCAAATATGGAAAAGAAAAAAAAAAAGAATATACTTGATTCATGTAAGTGCTTGTCTGTCCTTCAACCAAAAATTAATTTTGCCAATAGATCTGGAAATAGAAAAAAAAAAATCCCACATTTATAACACACATACATAGACATCCATACACACACCCAGATGCAGAGAGATCTTGCGGCTTTCATTTTAAAGTTTGAGCCATGGTCCAGGTATGATAATGCAAAACCCACTAGTTTATAAAACACACATTGGGTCCAAATCATGTTTCTGGCTGATGGAATAAGTTAAGGTCACCTGCTCGGATGGCTTAAACTTTTCACTAATATTTGTGAGGAAGATTTTTTTAATTTTTTTAACATTTATTTATTTTTGAGAGACAGAGAGAGACAGAGCATGAGCGGGGGAGGGGCAGAGAGAGAGAAGGAGACGAAGAATCCGAAGCAGGCTGCAGGCTCTGAGCAAGCGGTCAGCACAGAGCCCGGTGCGGGGCTCGAACCCACAAACTGTGAGATCATGACCTGAGCCGAAGGCGGATGCTCAACTGAGCCACCCAGGCGCCCTTGTGGGGGAGATTGTAATGCTTTTTCATAAGACTATTCTTCAAATAACTTTTCCTTTCTAAAATTTTTCTTCTGACATATTTCAAGAGACATATTTTGATCTTTTTGTGTGTTTTTAATGTTTGTTTATTTATTTTGAGAGAGAGAAAAAGATGTGAGCGGGGGAGGGGCAAGAGAGAGAAGGAAAGAGAGAATCCCAAGCAGGTTCCACGCTCAGCTCGGAGCCCCACGCGGCGCTTGATCTCATGAACCGTGAGATCGTGACCTGAGCCAAGATCAAGAGTTGGACGCTTAACTGACTGAGCCATCCAGGCGCCCTGAGAGATAGATACATTTGGGTTCTAAAGACCCAAATAAATAGAAAGAGAAAGGAGGGGAAAAGATATTCCATGTGAATATTCACATTTAGATTACAAACAAATCTCAAGTGAAATAAGGCGAACACGAGAGGACAAATATAATGCCACTTATATGAAATATACAAAAGAGGCAAATTCATGGAGAAAAAGAATAGATTAGAGGTGACCAACAGCCAGGGAGAAAGGAGAAATGGGGAGTTACTATCTCGTGAGCACAGAATTTTTGTTGGGAGTGACAGAGGTTTTAGAAGTAGATAATCATGGTGGTTGCACAGCACTGAGAATGTAATTAACATCACTGGTTTGCACATTTAAACGTGATTAAAGTAGCAAAGTTTATTTTACGGATATTTTCCTGTAGTAAAAAAGAGACACAAAAATTGATATTAAAAGAAAAAAGAGAGAACAAGTAAGAACATTGATAAATATGGTATGTGGCTGACAAAACATCAAATAAGAATTATCTGGTCCTTTGCAGGAAATATTTGCTGGCTCTTGGGGTACAGCACTCTGGGGCTCTGTGTTGATTTTTCTTAAAAGCATGTTTCTCTCTGTTCATCACTTTCTATAACTTCTATTGCTCTGTCTTCTCCCTTGTGTCCCCGTGGCTAAGTCTATACGGTAGTTTTTTTCCTACTGAAAAGTATACTTTTTCAGTTCTAGAATTTCAATTCTTTTGGTCTGTGTGTGTCAGTTTCTCCCCCACGAGTGCCGGTTTCTCAGCTGTGATTCTCATAAGGCATTAAAGCACTTTTTGTTTTCTGTCTTTGAGGATATACTTATGTTACCACTTTAAAACGCTTACTGGTTAACTCCAAAGTTTGTCTCATCTGAGAAGACTTGAAAGATTTCCACATCCTTGGTAAAGGGCTCCATTTTCTATGGTCCTTCACCAATCAGGAGATTTGGAACTGTATCCTTGCTATGACAAATATTAAGTAGTGGGACATCAGCAACATTCCTTTTTCCTCTCCCTTTTGATTTGCAACTAATGAGACAACCATAGCCTTTCTAAAGAGTGCCTTGGGGGGGGGGGGCGCGCCTGGGTGGCTCAGTTAAGTGTCGGACTTTGGCTCAGGTCATGATCTCACAGTTCGTGAGTTCAAGCCCGGCATCGGGCTCTGTGCTGACAGCTCGGAGCCTGGAGCCTGCTTCAGATTCTGTGTCTCCCTCTCTCTCTGCCCCTCCCCTGCTTGTGCTCTTTCTCTCTCTCTCTCTCTCTCTCTCTCTCTCTCTCTCCTCTATCTCTCTCTCTCTCAAAAATAAGTAAATGTTTTTTTAAAAAATAAAATAAATAAAGAGTGCCTCTACACAGCATACCAGGACACCCGTGAGACCCGTCTGTCTGAGCACCTCAAGGTGGGTGGACTGGACTGCCTAGGAGACGACGGAACGAGAGAAGTGGTAATGGAGCTGGCAGCAGCAGACCCGGTGACAGCAGAGAAGGTGATGACTGGTCTGGCAGCAATCCAGCGTGACCCTCCTGCCAACTGCAGGAGGATGGTGACTGCAGCCGTGGGGGTCTGGCGGTAGCTAGAAGAACCATTGTTTGCTCTGAAGAAGGACAGCAGTGACAAGGGTGAGGAGGGAAATAAAGGGGAAGTAGGCCAAGAGAACTACAGGAAAGCATCTCCTGCTGTCTGCCCCAGGAGGCAAGAGGACCACCCATGGACCTCTGGGACTCCCCCCAGTTGGAGGAGTCCTTGTCTGGCTGTGGGCACACCGGAAGACCCAAGTGCCACCTCCACACCTCCCCCCACCACTCTACTGCCACCCTTTGCCTTTTTTTAATTGAAGCATACTTGATATAAAATGTTACTTTCAGGCATAGACATAGGGATTCAACAACTCCATACGTTACTCAGTGCTCAACAAGTAAGGGTTGTCACCATCTGCCACCATGCAACGTTAAAATAATGTCATTGACTATTATTTCCTACGTTGTACTTTTCATCTCCATGACTCATTTATTTCACAGCTGGAACTTTGTACCTTTTTATCCCTTTTTTCTCTTTCACCCACTGATCTCCCCTGTGGCAACCACCAATTTGTTCTCTGTGTTTAAGAGTCTGCTTGTTTGGGCTGTTTGTTCGTTTGTTTTGTCTTGCTTTAATTTCACATATAAGTGAAATCCCATGACGGGGCGCGTGGGTGGCTCAGTTGGTTGAGTGGGTTGGACTTCGGCTCAGGTCATGATCTCACAGCTCGTGGGTGTGAGCCCTGCATCGGGCTCTGTGCTGACAGCTTAGAGCCTGGAGCCAGTTTCAGATCTGTGTCTCCTTCTCTCTCTGCCCCTCCCCTGCTCATGCTCTGTCTGTCTGTCTGTCTCTCTCTCTCAAAAATAAATAAACATTTACAAAATTTTAAAAAAATAAGTGAAATCAACATGATATTTGTCTTTCTCCATCCGACTTATTTCACATAGCATAATACCCCCTAGGTCCTCCGTATTGTCACAAATGGAAATATTTTGCTCTTTTTTTATGGCTGAGTAATAGTCCATTGTGTATAAATACCACATCTTTAACCATTCATCCATTGATGGATGGAACTAGAAAAGATAATCCTAAAATTTGTATAGAACCACAGAAGACCTCAAAGAGCCAAAGGAATTTTGACAAAGAACAAAGCTGGAGCTATCACAATTTCAGATTTCAAGAGAATAAAGTTGGGGGACTGTACCTGACTTCAAGGCTTACAATAAAGTTGCAGTAATCAAGACAGCATAGTACTGGTGAAAAAATAGACAAATTGATAAATGGAATAGTATAGAGAGCCTAGAAATAGACCCGTATAAATACAAGCAATTGATCTTTGACAAAGGAGCAAGCTGAAACAAAGATATGAGTGACTTCAGCTCAGGTCATGATCTCACGGTTCATGAGTCTAAGCCCTATATTGGGCTCTGTGCTGGCAGCTCGGAGCCTGGAGCCTGCTTCAGATTCTGTGTCTCCCTCTCTCTCTGACCCTCTCCCACTCGCACTCTGTCTCTCTGTCTCAAAAATGAATAAACATGAAAATTTTTCTTAAAACATAAAAAAAAACAAGCCAGGATCACAGGCTGAAATGCAAAACACAACCCTATCAAACTACAGGAAGATAACATAGGAGAAAATCTAAACAAACTTGGGTTTGATTATAACTTTTTAAATACGGCACAAAAGGTGTGCTCCATGAAAGAAAGAAACGAAGAGTGAATTTTATTAAAATTCACAATTTCTGCTCTGCGAAATACACTGGCAGGAGAATGAAAGGACAGACGACAGAACTGGGAGAAAACATTTGGAAGAAAAAAAAAACCCACATCTGCTAAAAAATTATTAGCTAAAAATAGACAAAGAAATCTTAAAACTCAGCAATGAAAAAAACCCAAATAACCTGATTTCAAAATAGGCCAAAGACCTTAACAGACACATCACCAAAGATATACAGATGGCTAATAAGCAAATGAAAAGATGTTCCGCATCGTGGGTCATCATGGAAATGCAAACTAAAACAACAATGAGATATCACTACCTATGTGTTAGAAAAGCCAAAATCCAGGACATTATCAACACCAAACCCTGGTGAGGACATAGAACAACAAAAATTCTGTTTCATTGTTGGAGGAGATGCAAAATGGTTTAGCCACCATGAAAGACTTAGAAAACTGTATCGTTTCCTACAGAATTAAGCATGGCCAACAGGTACATGAAAAGGTGCTCAACCTCACTAATCATTAGAGAAACGTAAATCAAGATTACCTCATGCCTCTTTAGAGTGGCCATCATAAAAAACATACACACACACACACACACAAAACAAAAACCCAAGAAATAACAAATGCTGGTGATGATATAGAAGAAAGGGAACCTTCATACACTATTAGTGGGAATGTAAGTTGGTACAACCACTGTGGAAAACAGTATGGAGGTTCCTCCAAAAATTAAAAATAAAACCACCGTATGATCCAAACATTCTACTTCTGGGTACATATCTGAAGGAAGCAAATACACTGTGTTGAAGAGGTATCTATACTCCTACGTTCATTGCAGCATTATTTACAATAGCCGAGACATGGAAACAACCTAAGTGTCTATTGATGGGTGAATGCATAAAGAAGTTGAATGGAATATCACTCAACCATAAAAAGGAAGGAAATTCGACATTTGCAACATCATAAATGGACCCTGAGGGCATTTTTTAAGTGAAATACATCAGACAGGGTAAGACAAATACTATATAACATCTCACTTAATGTGGACTGCGAAAAAAATCGTAGAAAAAGAGATCAGACTTGTGATTACCAGATGTGAGGCAGTGGGAGGGATTGGATGAAGGTGGTCAAAAGGAATAATTTCCACCAGTTATTAGATAAATAAGTACTGGGGATAAAAAAAGTATAACATGCTGACTATAGTTAACATTGCTGTATGATATATGTGAAAGTTGCTAAGAAAGTAGATTCTAAAAGTTCTCATCACAAGAAAAATTTTTTTTTCTTTTTCTTTTTGTGTCCTTATGAAATGATTACTGTTAACTAACTTTATCATGGCAATCATTTCATAATATATGTAACTCAAGTCTTTATGCTCTATGCCTTAAACTTATACAAAATATATTAAGCACATACTAACAGATATAAAGGGAGAAGAAGACAACAACAATAATAGTAGGGGATTTAAACACCCGCTTTCGGGCGCATGGGTGGCTTAGTCGGTTGAGCGACCAACTCCTGATTTCAGCTCAGGTCATGATCTCGAGGTCGTGGGATCGAGCCCCATGTTGGGCTCTGTGCTGAGCGTGGAGCCTGCTTCAAATTCTCTCTCTCTTTCCTTCTACCCCTTTTGTCTCGTCTGTGCACTCTCTCTCTAAAAAAAAAAAAAAAAAGAAAGAAAGAAAAGAAAAAGAAATTAAATTAATTAATTAAAAAGCTTAAATACCTCGTTTTCAACAATGGATAGGTCATCCAGATAGAAAATCAATAAGGAAATATTGGACTTCATGTTAGACTACAAAACAAGTATTAGAAAATTTTAGAAGATCGAAATCCTATCAAGTATCTTTTCTGGCCATTATGGTGTGAAACTGGAGATCAATAACAGAAGGAAACCTTTGCATCAGCTTAGCCTTAGCTTTCAGGGCCCCTGAGACCCCAGAACAGATGTGGATCCACTGAGTTCTGGCCACCACACAGACTCTCTCCTGCGCCAAAGGCATCTCTTCATACAAGGAATATTTATGATGTGCTAACAGTCCCAATATTGCAACGTGCCTTGTTTGAGTTTCTTTTTTTTTTTTTTAATTTTTTTTTAACGTTTATTTATTTTTGAGACAGAGAGAGACAGAGCATGAATGGGGGAGGGGCAGAGAGAGAGGGACACAGAATCTGAAGCAGGCTCCAGGCTCTGAGCCATCAGCCCAGAGCCTGACGCGGGGCTCGAACTCACAGACCGCGAGATCGTGACCTGAGCTGAAGTCGGACGCTTAACCGACTGAGCCACCCAGGCGCCCCGGCTTGTTTGAGTTTCGACTGGTGTCAGAGATCTACTGGTAACAGATGGGGGAAGAAACTGTGACACTCGGTACCTCTTTGCAAACAGGCGGGTTGCTTCTGGAAAGATCTGTTGCCGATGATCTCTGTTGGTTATTTTCTTTATTAAAATTTTTTGTAACGTTTATTTTTGAGAGAGAGAGAGGGAGACACAGTGTGAGCAGTGGAAGGGCAGAGAGAGAGGGAGCCGCGGAATCCGAAGCAGGCTCCCAGCTCCGAACTGTCAGCGCAGAGGCCGATGGGAGGCGCGAACTCACAAACCGTGAGATCATGACCTCAGCCGAAGTCAGATGCTTAACCGACTGAGCCACCCAGGCGCCCCTCTGTTGATTCTTTGTTTCAAGCCTCAAGTTTCATTTGATAACACATCACCCAAATGGCCATGCCTTTCTTTTCACACTTATTTTTACCATAAACTGCTGTCATTCCCGTCATCGAACCTATATACTTATTCTTCAGGTTTGGGAGGAGGTTATTTCTCAGATGGGGTTTCTGCCAACTCGCCCTGACTGACACCTGTGCGGCACCTCATTTCCTGCTCTCTGGGTTCTTGGCTGGACTTTCTATCCTGACCACCTTTGCAAATAGTTGTATGCTCAGTAAGTCAACACTTCTGGCCTTGTACCTTTTCCAAGCCTTGACTCTGACATTGACATCCCACTTTTGTTTGAACTCCAAATCCCATCTGTGTATTTTCTCAGAGTGGACAGCACCATGGGAACGACTCTGGCCACCCATGTCAGGAGTTCCAGACATTTCATCTTAGGAGGTCTGTTTTTGGCCATTCAAGGGTGGCGTCATCTCCAGCTGGTGGTTTCTGTGCGTTGTTTGCTCATCTTTCTGTCTTTAAGATATAAACTCTCGCTTAGTCTTAGAGGATCCTGGGGTGCAAGAGGCATGGAACTGGGATACATGAATTCTGTGTGGTCCTTGGTCAACCCTTGAGCACGTGCTCCCCTACTCTGGGTGATTCCAGAAGCTGAACAAACAGGGTTGCCAGATAATATCTTGGACACTAAATTAACGTTGAATTTCAGATAAACAACAAGTATTTTTGTATAATAATATCCCAAATGTGGCACGGCACATAGTTAGTTTGAAAATTATTTGTTTGTGTGACATTTCTACTTACTTGAGGGTTTGTATTTTTATGTGCAACCTGGAAAAAAATACAGGATGTCCCATTAAATCCAAATTTCTGATACATAACAAATAATATTTTAGGATAAGTATGTCCAAAATATGGCATAGACCATAGTTATACTAAAGTTATTCCCCGTTTATTTGAATACAAATACAGGGCGCCTGGGTGGCTCAGTCGGTTGAGCATCTGACTTCGGCTCAGGTCATGTTCTCACGGTTCGTGGGTTCAAGCCCCATGTCGGGCTCTGTGCCAATAGCTCGGAGCCTGGAGCCTGCTTCAGATTCTGTGTCTCCCTCTCTCTCTTGGCCCCACCCCCTCTCGCTCTGTCTTTGTCTCTCAAAAATGAATAAATGTCTAAAAAAAAATTTTTTTTAATACAAATACAAATACGCTGTACTTACATTTGCTAAATTTGGTACTTCCCCCGAAAAAAAGGGGAGCTGATATGATTCCAAGTCTGTATTCCAAGCAGTGAAGGTACATTGCATGGAATTTTCCTAGTTATGGAACAAGAGGAAGTAGATTAAATATTTTCTGGTATAACTGAACAGGAGTGGGTACTAGATGGGAGGGGAAAGGCATGTATCTTCAGGGGAAGAAAACTTCCCTCTGCCCTGTTGGGTTCTGTGGATAACCTGAGAATTAAACTGACATGGGGCACTTGGGTGGCTCAGTCGGTTAAGCGTGGGATTTCGGCTTAGGTCATGATCTCACAGTTTATGGATTCGAGCCCCGCATTGGGCTCTGTGCTGACAGCTCAGAGCCTGGAGCCTGCTTTGGATTCTGTGTCCCTGCTGTCTCTCTGCCTCTCCCCCACTTGTGCTAGCTCTCGCTCGCTCTCTCAAAAATAAATTGAAAACAATTTTTTAAAAAAGCATCAAACTGACATAAGACAGATTAGCAGGAGAAATACATACACATTTATTTAATATTTTTACAGGCACATGAGAGTCTTCAGAAAGAAAATGAGGATTCAAAGAAGCCATTAGCCCTAAAAGTTTATATAGCTTTTTACCGCACACACACATACACAGTAAATTGTGGGAATGTGACACAACGAAGAGGCTGGGACTGAGGGCAGTAATTTGTGAGACAGGGAGTAGGACGTATATGGGGAAACTAAGGGAAAAAATTCTCTGTTACAAGTTATTTTATTAAGTTTGTAGTTACTTCATTAAGTTTGTACAGGTCCGTTTCGGTATCAACTCCCAGTCTCTATCGATAAGAATATTCTCCTTTTTCTGGCACAGGAGGAACATTTTTGTCATGGGAAATTTTATGACTTATGTTTCGGTAGAAGGAGGTAAGAACTCTTCCTGTGTCGGCTGTTTCTCAAGTGCTTTCAGCTCTAAAGAATCAAAAGTCCAAAGCAGCAGATTTGGGGTAGTATGTTCTGAGTCCTTCCCCATCTCAGGACAAAGAATAGGCGGAAAACGGTCACATGAGAATTGACTGCAACTCTGTCTTCTTCGATCAGGTAGGTGACAGAGTCTGCTCGGTGGCTGGTTATCACCAACAAACCCGAGGAGGGCTTAACGGCCACTTAGAATAGCCACACTTAGGAATGGAAGAAAGAATGCTGGAGACACCCTAGCCAGGGGCATGAGTAGGAAGGGAGCTGGATTTGGGATATGGGGAAGCCATAACCTGACACCTCTATTAGTATCCATAAGAGGAATGGAAGGTAAGATCACAGGTATGGTTGTGGCTCTTCTGACCTCACTGCCTTGGCTCTCCATGGGTGTCGGCATTGTTTGGGTTAGCATCAGAAAGCAATATACGGTTGCTGAAAGTATGGAACACTTTTTGCTCGAAGAGGCAGAAAGCACGGAGTATTCGCAATTCTAAAGATTGTACTGGTCCCACTCTCTGTAAGAAAAAGTAATACAGACTCATCTGTGCCTTTCCAACTAATGTGATGGCAGCCATCTTTCAGGTCAGTAAGGCCGGTGGAAGGAAGCGTTGGTGACCACGCAGAACAGAGCGAAAGGAGGGTTTCCTGTTTGGTAATTCACCCACACACTTTGGTTTATGGTAATATGTAGTGAGTTTCTGCCTGTGGCAGGCTTTGTTCTATCTCTGGAAATTTGTAACATTCTATTATACATATATACCACATCTTCTTTATCCATTCATCTGTTGAAGGGCACTTAGGTTGCTTCCATGTCTTACCTGTTGTAAATAATGCATCAATGAGCATAGGAGCACATATATCTTTTCAAATTAGTGCTTCCATTTTCTTTGGGTAAATACCCAGTAGTGGAACTATTGGATAATACAGTAATTCTATTTTTAATTTTTTGAGGAACTTCCTTACTGTTTTCCACTGTAGCTGCACCACCAGTTGGCATTCCCACCAACAGGGCACCAGGGTTCTTTTTTCTCCACATCCTCACCAACACTTACTGTTTCTTGGTTTATTTTTTTATTTTATTTTTTTTTTATTTTAGCCATTCTGACAGGTGTGAGGTGGTATCTCATTGTGGTTTTCATTTGCATTTCCCTGTTGATGAGTGATGTTGGGCATCTTTTCGTGTCTCTGTTGGCCGTCTGGACGTCTTCTTCGGAGAAATGTCTGTTCATGTCTTCTGCCCATTTTTAACTGGATTATTTGGGTTGATGTTGAGTTGTATAAGTTCTTTGTATATTTTCCCAACACCACTTATTGAAAAGACTGCCTTTTCTCCACTGTATGTTTTTGCCTTATCTGTCATAGATTAGTTCACCATACAAGCATGGGTTTATTTCCAGCTCTCTATTCTTTCCTATTGATCTATGTGTCTATTTTTGGGCCATACAGTTTGGACTACTATGTCTTTGTAATATAGCTTGAAATCTGAGATTGTGATATCCCCAGCTTTGTTCTTCTTTCTCAAGATTGCTTTGGCTATTTTGGGTCTTTTGTGGTTCCATACAAATTTTAAGATTATTTGTTCTAGTTCTGTGAGAAATACTGTATTTTGATAGGGATTGCATTGAAATCTGTAAATTGCTTTGGGTACTGTGAACATTTTAATAATATTAGTCCTTCCAGTCCATGAGGATAATACATCTTTCCACCTGTGTTTTCTTTAATTTCTTTCATCAATGTCCTATAGATGTCAGAGTATAGGTTTTCCACTCCCTTTGTTACCCTTATTCCAGGTATTTTATTCTTTTTGGTGCAACTGTAAATGGATTGTTTTTTAAATTTTTTTTTCAACTTTTTATTTATTTATTTTTGGGACAGAGAGAGACAGAGCATGAACGGGGGAGGGGCAGAGAGAGAGGGAGACACAGAATCGGAAACAGGCTCCAGGCTCCGAGCCATCAGCCCAGAGCCCGACGCGGGCCTCGAACTCATGGACCGCGAGATCGTGACCTGGCCGAAGTCGGACGCTCAACCGACTGCGCCACCCAGGCGCCCCTGGATTGTTTTTTAAATATCTCTTCCCGGTACTTCATTATTAGTGTACTGAAATGCAACAGATGTTAGCTGTGGATTTGTTTGCTGAGAGTTTTTATCATGAATGAGCGTTGAATTTTGTCAAATGCCTTTTCTGCATCTACTGAGATGATCATATGGTTTTTATCCTTCACTTAGTTATTGTGATGCATCACACTGATTGATTTGCGGTTATGAAATCATCCTTGCATCCCTTCTTATTCATGTTTTTTATGACAAGGAAATTGAAGCTTAGAGATTTCATGTTACTTTCCTCAAGGCATATACATAGCATGTTGTAGGGCCATCATATAATGCCAGGTTATAAAATCTGGGTGTAAATTATACTACACGAAGATCCTCCCTGATCTCATTCTCATATTGAATTCTAGGCATCTCACTCATGGAGCACAGCATGCCAGGATTTCTCTGAAAGAGGTAAACCCAAGAACCAAAATCTAGGTTCTCAGAAACTATCCTCTTTCCTGAAATAAACTGTTTGTTTGTCTTTTTTACTAAGAGTGGCCAACTGAGAACCAAGTTCAGTTACCAGAACTCCCATGCCCCTCTGGGGTAAATGAAGCTTTGGACCATAATCCTAGTAACTTCTCATTTAGTCCCCATCCTGATCTAAATCTCTCACCTACACACCTCTTCTGAGGCCCTGCAGCCCAACTGAGTCTCGCATTAAAATGTCATTCCCATGGGGCGCCTGGGTGGCGCAGTCGGTTAAGTGTCCGACTTCAGCCAGGTCACGATCTCGCGGTCCGTGAGTTCGAGCCCCGCGTCAGGCTCTGGGCTGATGGTTCGGAGCCTGGAGCCTGTTTCCGATTCTGTGTCTCCCTCTCTCTCTGCCCCTCCCCCATTCATGCTCTGTCTCTCTCACTGTCCCAAAAATAAATTTAAAAAGTTGAAAAAAAAAAATGTCATTCCCAGAGCGCCTGGGCGACTCTGTCATTTAAGCATCTGACTTTGGCTCAGGTCTTGAGCTCAGGTTATGATCTCAATGTTCGTGAGTTCTAGCCCCACATCACGCTCTCTGCTGTCAGCATGGAGCCCGCTTGGAATCCTCTGTCCCCTCTCTCTCTTCCCCTCCCCTGCTCGTGCACTCTCTCTCTCAAAAATAAACATTTATTTTTTTTAAAAAAAAGTCATTGTCACTGTATGATTCCTCTCAGTTCCCTTAAACTCCCCAGTTCACCTTTCATAACACTTTCACACCTATCAATGCAGCTTTCATGGCTATATCTTCCCGCACATAGAAAAATAAGCCATCTGTCTTGTCGTCCATTATGGACCTCACAATGCCTACATTTTGGGACCGTGAGCAATTTCTTGCTGTTGTTGTTGAAAGTTGGGAGGCCCAGCACGCAGGGGGAGCTGGAGGCAGCACCGAAAAACCTTCTATGGTTGACTTGTTCCACACTTGTTCTGCATCAAAGAACTGGGCCCTGTCCTGTGTGAGATAGGCTTTGCATACATAGTACATGAGGAATGCTGACATAATGGAGACACGATTCTGTTTGTTATTGCAGAGGACACACGCTCTAGAGACAGATTTGAAATAAAACATAAAGAAGCTACAAAGATAATTGCCTTTTGGGAGTAGCAAACGGGTCATGCAGAGGCCAGCACAAAACAAATTGTACAGTGAGGGGTTTTATCGCATGGTCCCACCAGGCTCATCACTGAAGAGGATGCTGAGATCTTCAATCGTGGACAGACTCTGCTTTA
This sequence comes from Panthera uncia, assembly GCF_023721935.1. NCBI lineage: Eukaryota > Metazoa > Chordata > Mammalia > Carnivora > Felidae > Panthera > Panthera uncia. Next base: position 7,663,850 of record NC_064808.1, on the reverse strand, counting down.
AGTTCCTTCGCGTGTTTGTTTTCATTTTAATTGAGGTAAAATTGTAAACAAGAAGGGGCTAACATAGATGCAACTCAATATTTCCCTATGTGAACATATAACCATCACCTAGACGAAGATGTAGGGCAAAACTCTAAAACTCTAGAAGGCCCCATTATGTGTACTCCACCACAAAACTCCCCACTCCCCTCGCCAAAAAACTTAACAGTTATAACCTCCATTACCATATCATTGTTTTACGACAACTTTAAAAAAAAAATTTAATGCCTTTTAATTTATTTTTGAGAGAGAGAGCAGGAGCAGGGGAGGGACAGAGAGGGGAGGAACAGAAGATCCAAAGCAGGCTCCACGCTGACAGCAGAGAGCCCGACGCAGGGCCCGAACTCATGAACTGCGAGATCATGACCGGAGCCAAAGTTGGACACTCAACGGACTGAGCCACTCAGGTGCCCCTTTATGATAACTTGTAAATCATTACCTTGCCATGAAGGTGTGTTTAAGTGGTACCCAGAGATTCGTTTTAATCAGGTATGGCAAGACATGCAGACTTGGAAACGATTGTCATGAAGGAAGTTTATACTCACAGATCCCTGGAAAGAGGAGGCAGGACGCATCAACAGGGCCATGTGGAGAGGCACCAGGGCCATTCCGGAGGCAGAGAGGTGAGAGCATGGCCTAGCACCTTTATTGCAGTTTGGGTGGAAACAGAAGATGGTAGGCCCCCGAGTAGGGTTAGGATTGGATGGTTCGAATAATTCTGGTGTGCTCTGGGTGATAGCAGTGGCCCCTAGTTGTCCCGTACCTTGCCCTGGGGTGATTTAGGGGAGGGGGAGTATTGGCATGGTGTGTGAGTTTGACAAAGATGGCTGGGCTGTGGGCTCTGGGCTGGTGGTTTGTATATCAAAGGTACACTTACAGGAGAGTCACTTGCTATCCCTATGAATTAGCTGGGAGAGCCAGTATCTCTGGGATCGTGGCCCCAAATGCCAGAGTGTCAAAAATACAGAAAATAAGAAAATGCCCTCAACACAAATATTCCACAAATCAGAGTATGCGTTTGTATTTTATCACCAACCTCTGGCTTCCTCGCTCAAATTACCATTTTTAGGACAGAGAATCTAAACATTATGCCACCTGTCTCTCCTCTTTTGTTCACCGCAGACTTTAGGTGAAAACAAAAATTCCTTGCCTTCAAGGAAAGGAGGACACAGCAGGAACAAGGCATTAAGCAGTTACGAGACTCTCTTAGATCCATTTTATTAAACTGAATGATTATATGTGATGAATGGGGCAACCAGGGTGGTCCCCACGCTTCCCCTAACGCCCAGCACTGTTGTGTATTTTACAGGATTCCAGATCGGCGGCTCCACGTCTCAAACCCAATGTCCGCAATGACGCGAGTTTGCTGTCTTACGACAGAGCCCGCTCCAATGTTGTAACACTCTTAATAAAACATTGGAAGGGGAGGGCGGGAAGGAGGCATCAAACTGACTCCCTGAAACTTGCCTTCTGTGACTTTCGAAGTCACACGTTTTCCTAGTAGAGGTCCTTAGACTCGATCACTGAAACGGGCTTCTACATCCAGCTGCTCTCCAGCTATCCGTTACGAAAGGTGCTGTTATTTTGTCATTCTCTTCCGCAATACTAGTCCCATGTCAACACGGTGCAAGCTCCTAGGTTTTAAACTCTGGAATACATGGAGGAGTCTTACACCCTCAGTAACTGCTCACATGACAGTCCTACCTTCTACATGATGGGCAGAGGAGACACGGGACAGAATAAATTAAAGCCGCTCCTGCTGGCTTCACCTTCCTCTCTCCTTTTCTGTCAAGTCTCAGAGACACAAGAAGAGTTGATGGAATACCTTTTCAAACCTTTTATTCACCGTAAGCCTAACGACGTAGGTAAGTCACAGATTACCTACTTACGTAGGTAAGTCACAGATTACCTACTTACGTAGGTAAGTTAGCAGATTAGCCACTGCACCCATCCTGTTTCTGTGCAACGTCCATACGATGTATTTTACAAAGGCAAAAACATCTCCAAAAGTGTCTTTTTCACTTATCATTGAATGGATTCTGATTCTTACAGCTCAGGTTTTTTTAAATGTTTATTTATTTTGAGAAAGAGAGTGTGAGCAGGGGAGGGGCAGAGAGAGAGAGGGAGAGAGAGAATCCCAAGCAGGCTCCGTGCTGTTGGCACATAGCCTGACGCAGGGCTCGATCCCACGAATCGTGACGTCATGACCTGAGCTGAAATCAGGAGTCAGATGCTTAACTGACTGAGCCACCCAGGCACGCCTCAGCTCAGATGTTTTCATTACCCTTGGCCTTCCTCTCTCCAGAAACGCACACTCTGCAAGTGGTTTTGGAAGCTTTGGAAGGAGGAGTCTCTTCTCCCACCGTCCCTACTTCTTCCACTCACGAAAGTGAACTGATCCCCACCACAGTCAGGTATAAACCTCATGATGCTCTTTCAGGATCAAAACAGCCATTTCCCAGTGAATTGACACTTATTGGGAGAGGAGAACCAAAATTAGTTGGTTATCAAAAGCATCGATTTTAATAATAATAATTATTATTATACCTGAATTTTATTGAAAGCTAAGCTTTTGTCAGGCACTGGTTGAAGCCGTTTAATCTAATAGCTCATGTGATCTTCTGAATCACACAAAAGGTAGATGCCATGGTTAACGGTATTTTTTTAATGATCAAGTTGTGTCTTACTGCACGATTAAGCTTGCAAAAAAAATTGTTAGCAAATAAGAGAGAAAATTTCCAAAGCAAGAGGGTCTCGTCAACCTTCCTGGACAGCTGATGCGCTGTCTCCCATAACCAAAACAAAGTGATCAATCACAAATTACATGCGTGGATATTCACTATACTTTTTGTATTGTTGTTTGCACCCCAAGGGCAACTGTTACAGGAATCCTGGGGATTGCTGCTTATACTGGGACTGCCCTGTCTCCCCTCTTGATGATCCTAACTGTGTCTTCCCCCCACCTGCCCTGGATCACGTATGGAATCTTCTCCATCCTCGCTGGTCTTATTTATTGTCCCACCCCTTCCTGAAACCAGGAATCAGCCTCTGCCTGACTCCATCCAGGATGTGGAAAAGGAGTGAGTAAACCCCTGGCTGTCCCTTAGGGGAGCTGTGTGCTCTACGTCTACAGTGAGGAAGGCAAAACATGAGTTGAGCCCACTGTCCCTCAGCCTTAGACCTAGACTATTCCATGTGGCCCGTGCCTTTGGGTTAGCTACGTCTTATGTTTTCCAGACTCCCTAGGCTTCAGACCCCTCCCACAGCTCCCTAGATCACACAGACTAGCTCTTCTCAGCCTGCAATGGTAGGTTTAGTGGTGAAGGGGCCAAAATTAGGTGCCTTAGTGTGGCAAACACACCCTAAGGTACTTCACAAACACACACAGATTCTAACACCAGGCTCTCATCCCTCAGACCCTGACAGCCCCCAGCCCCAGGGACTGCAGTCAGCTCTCTGGGACTGCTGATCCCTGTAGGCCTGAATTAATCCGACTCTCCAGAGAAACAGAACCACTAGGATGTGTACATGTACAGAGAGAGATTTATTTTAAGGAATTGGCTCCCAAGATTGTGGAGGCTGGCACATTCAAAATCTGGGGACCCAGGGAAGAGTTGAAAGAAGAGACAAGTTCCCCAGTCTGAAGGCGATCTGGAGGCAGACTTCCTCCCTCATCTGGGGGACCTTTTTCTTTAAGGCCTTCAACTGATTGGATGAGCTCCCCCTCTCATCCCTGCCCCCCCACCACCACATTATGGAGGGAAATGTGCTTTACCCAAAGTCTACTGATTTGTAAATTAATTATATCTAAAAATTACCTTCACAGAAACATCTAGATTGATGTTTGACCAAACATCTGAACACCACAGCCTAACCAGGTTGACATATAAAGTCAGCCACCACCAGGCCTGAGGACTGCCCTGACCTCTGAAGAATCTGAGTGAGACCAGAGCCCCTCCCACAGATGACAATACATCTCGGGGGACAAGTCCTGTTGCGAAGTCTGCGAGACTCAGACCAACTGGTTTTGCTGGGAATGAAACTGTTGAGAAAAGAAGGAAAGGAGTAGTGATTTTAGGTGTTTTTAAATGATCAAGAATTGGAAAGGATTTTTAAATTTTTGCATACTGCCCTTGCCTTTTCCAAATCCCTTTGGCATCTTTTTGAGAGAGAGAGAGAGGGGCAGAGTGTGTGAGTGTGGGGAGGGCAGAGGGAGAAGGAGACACAGAATCCGAAGCAGGCTCCAGACTCTGAGCTGTCAGCACAGAGCCCGATGCCGGTCTCGAACTCACAAACCGTGAGATCATGACCTAAGCCAAAGTTGGACGCTTAACTGACTGAGCCACCCAGGCGCCCTGTGATTCAATAGTTCTATACATTGTTCAGTGCTCATCCATCCGACTTATTTTGTTTTTAGCATAATACACTCTAGCTCCATCTACATCACATACCTTTTTTTTTTAATTTTTTTTAACATTTATTTATTTTTGAGACAGAGAGAGACAGAGCATGAACGGGGGAGGGGCAGAGAGAGAGGGAGACACAGAATCAGAAGCAGGCTCCAGGCTCCGAGCCATCAGCCCAGAGCCTGATGCGGGGCTCGAACTCACGGACCGCGAGATCGTGACCTGAGCTGAAGTCGGACGCTCAACCGACTGAGCCACCCATGCGCCCCCATCACATAACTTTAAAAAAAATTTTTTTTTGATGTTTATTTTTGAGAGAGAGAGAGACAGAGCATGAGCAGGGGAGGGGCAGAGAGAGGGAGACACAGACTCTGAAGCAGGCTCCAGGCTCTGAGCTGTCAGCACAGAGCCCGACGCGGGGCTTGAACTCACAGACTGTGAGATCATGACCTGAGCCAAAGTCAGACACTCAACCAACTGAGCCACCCAGGCGCCCCCATAACTATTTTTAAATAAATGACTAATGTGATGTTATAGCCTAAACCAAAAAATATTCTAATTAATAAAAATTTAAATGGAATAAATAAATCATACTTTTCGATAGAAAACTTGCCTACAAAATCCTGGAATAAAAAATGTTTTGAATAGTAAAGCAAATGGCAGAAATTTAGAGAGAGGTCAATTTGAATAATGCTCACTTAAAACCACTGTTGGGCCAAACTTTAACAACTTATCAGAAAAAAAAAAAAAAAAAAAAAACAGAAAAATATTCAGCAAAATGATAAAAACAATTAACTTTTATTGGTGGACTTTCCAGTGTGTGATTTTCAAAGTATTCAAAGTTTCAACAAAAAGTACATAAAATTTCAAAATATCGTGTCAAAAATAAAAGAGCAGGGGCACCTGGGTGGCTCAGTCAGTTAAGTGTCTGTTTCTTGGTTTTGGCTCAGGTCATGATCTCACAGTTGGTGAGTTTGAGCCCTGCATCAGGCTCTGTGCTGATGGCCTGGAGCCTGTTTGGGGTTCTGTCTCCCTCTCTCTCTGCCCTCCCCTGCTCTCTCTCTCTCTCAAAAATAAATAAATAAATATTTTAAAATTTTAATTAAAAAAGAGTAAATGACAAAATGAACAATTTTCAAAAAAATACACTTTTAATATCTACTAGAAAAGATAATAAATAATTCAATAGAAAATGGGTAAAAGGCAGAACATTAAGTTTTCAAAAGAAAAAAGCCACATGGCTAACAAATTTATGGACAACCATATAAAACCCACTAGAAATTAAAGACATACAAACTAAAATGGAATGTCAACTTTTATTTTCAAAAGATCAAAAATTAAAGTGTGCTCATTGTCAAAGTCGGTGAGAGTGTAGTTAAATAGAAATTCATTATTCAAGAGCAGAATTATAAAATAGTTCATGCTAGAAGGCTGCTAAAAACACAATTTGGCATCATTATCAAGAGATTTGAAATGAGTCTTCACTAATTCAGATGCCATTTATTGAGCATGTAGTGTTGGGCATGTAGTAACTACCATGCATACACAAAGCACTCCACATGCAGAGATGAAATGAAAACATAGGCATGAACAGAGGTAATGGTATATATCTTAGTGCACAGTGCAGGTATAGACTCATATTTTTATTTTCTATAAGTCAACATAATTTTAATTTAAGTCCCAATTTCTGGGGCGCCTGGGTAGCTCAGTTGGTTAAGTGTCCGACTTCAGCTCAGGTCATGATATCTCAGTTTGTGGGTTCAAGCCCACGTCAGGCTCTGTGCTGACAGCTTAGAGCCTGGAGCTTGCTTCAGATTCTCTCTCTCTCTCTCTCTCTCTCTCTCTCTCTCTGCCCCTCCCCTGCTCATGCTTTCTTTCTCTCTCTCTCTCAAAACTAAATAAATATTTAAAAAAAAATTAAGTCCCAATTTCCTCCAAGTGGGCAGTAAATCACAAACTGGTTAGTTTTGTGGATTATTTTTATAATCCTTCCCTACCAGAACTATCTATATCTCACAGACATGTGCAATACTACAGTGATGGGGTGAGAAAAACCTACAGATTATCAGTTCTATGTTCAAAAGACTACCAAATGAATACTGACCCTGTGCCCTTGGCTGCTACAACCTTGCCATTTACCACTACATGAGGCATTGGCATTGGGGGCTTCCAGTCTCGCTGATTAGCTCCCTAAGCAGCCACTCTGCTATGGGCCTGCTGTTCCCTGGGGTTCTACCAGATGTCAGGACTGGAATCCTTGTGGCCTGCAACGCACAGACCCTCCCCCATTTTTTACCCCTCTCACACACTCAACTTCTTTCCTCTTCTCTCATCTCTTCCAGAGAACTTCTCATGTTCCCTATGGATCTTAGGTTTTGAAAAGTCAAGCAGTATTACAAGCTCCTTCTGTTTTTCATCAGCAAAATGCCTTTGAAGAGACAACACAAAACAAAACACCCCTACAGATATGATAAACCTTAGGGATGTGGGAAAGACACAAGGGAAATTTCAAAGAAATCATCCATAATAGTATTGGCCAGCCATATCCGTCTTCCTAAGAAATGTTTGAGGCCCTATCATGAGAAGAAATACGGAGAACCTATTGTTCTCTTTGAAGAATTGTGGCCACTCCAGGTTCTGAGGTTTCTGAAGAGAATGCCCCATGGTTCTTCATGGGCATTTTATGTTGCAAACCAGCAGTTGGACTTCATGAGACGATCGGTGGTGCAAAGATTTAAAAAGAATTAGGTAGGGAGTGACATCATGGAAGATGGGCACCAGGAATCCATCTTTTCATCTGGATGACAAAAGCACTGGTAGAAGCTATCTGGTTAACGATTTAAAAAATATAGAGCCTATTCAAAGCTCGGAGCTTCCAGATGAAGTCTTGGCTTATAAAGTGTTTTTCATTTTAGTCAGTTTCAGCCACTAGCACAGTATTGGCTACTATCCATAAACATCCATCCTTGGGGTAGGTAGCTATGTCCACATTCCTTGGAACAAGCTATGGGGGCCAGCGTGGGCAAAAAGGGACTTTGTCCTTCAGACAGTCAGGTGAGCATCATCGGACTCTTGATTTCGACTCAGGTCATGATCCCAGGGTCATGGGATCGAGCCCTAGGTCAGGCTCCGTGCTGAACCTGGAGCCTGCTTAAGACTCTCTCTCTCTCTCTCTCTCTCTCTCTCTCTCTCTTTGTCTATCTCTCTCTCTGCCTCTCTCCCCCACTCATGCTCTGTCTTTCTCTCTCTCTAAAATAATTTAAAAAAAAAATAAAAAGAAAAAAGAAAAAATTATCAACTGAGAATTTTATAGCCAACAAAACTGTCCTTCAAAAATGAAGGTTAAATTAAAATATGCCTACATAAACTTAAAGCTTAGGGAGTTCATTATCACTAGATCTGCCCTGCAAAAAAATACTAAAGGTAGTGTTCAGGTTGAAATAAAAGTACGCTAGACAGTAATTCAAAGTTCCAACTATATGCTGTGTACTCACAATAGTTAAAAGTGAAAAGATGGAAAAAGATATTCCATGTAAATAGTAATCAAAAGGAATCTGGGTTGGCTACATGAGTATCAGACAAAAGACTTGAAATCCAAACATTTACAAGAGGCTAAAGAGAACATTATATATTAATAAAAGTTTCAATACAACAAAAATATCTAACAATCATAAACATTCACACACCTAAAGACAGGCCCTCCAAATGTATGAAGTAAGAAAGACTGCAAGCTAGGAAATATAAGGCACTCATTCCCCCCATGGCAACATTAATAAATTTTTAAACACTACAGACTTAAGAAAATAACTTCATAGGAGCTCTGGAAAACAATCAAGGGACCACAGCGACCAAATGAAAACCAATCGAGGATAACAGCACATTCAAAAAGGTAGGAAATTTTTACTTACCTTACCCCCACCCTTTCCATAATCTGCACAGTAATGGCCTGGAGGAAAGCCCAGCTTTCAAAGCCATCTGTAGAACTGGAAGGAGAAGAGAAAACCTCATTTGGAATGTTCTCACCTGTCTGGAGGCTGCCTGGAGTAGCGGTCTCTGTTTCAACTAACCAGGAGCTCAAGGCAGGAAAAGGAGCATAATTCATCTCGGGCTGAGTAAAGAGACTGAAAGTGGTGGACAATGGCTATAAAAGCTGGAGGGACTATAGATGTACAGAAGGCAGAAATTACAGGTGAAGAAATACAACAGACCATCTCAAGTCCCAAAAGGAAGGAACGCCTGGGTAACTCTGTTGGTTAAGTGTCTGACTCTTGACTTCAGCTCAGGTCATGGTCTCACAGTTCATGGGTTCAAGCCCCATGTTAGGCTCTGTGCTTGGGATTCTCTCTCTCTCTCTCTCTCTCTCTCTCTCTCTCTGTCCTTCCCCGGCTTGTGTGTGCTCTCGCTCTCTCTCAGAATAATCTTAAAAAATAAATAAAGTCCCAAGGGGAAGCTGTTATGAGACTCTGCAAAATAAAGAAATAAAATCTTCTTTCCCAGGACACCGACACAAGACAAATACTGAAGTGTTCATGGGTCTGCAGGAAAGCAGTGCAAGGTTAGCATGAGTTTTGTTTCTTTGGTTTTGGCTGGAACCATAATAAGTCAGAGAAAGCTACAGTTTTCTCTCTGGACTCATCATGATGATGGAAAGAGATTTAGTAGGTAGAAATGACTGGATTTGGAACTGACTGAGCTTTGAGTGAGGGTAAAGGGAGAGTGAATGGGTATTGTAAAGGCTTTCACTTGGGTAACTGGGTGGGTGAGAGTATCATTTACAGAGACAGACAAGAGGAGGAAGTGACAGTAAGAGGACCAGTGTTTGAAGGAGATAGCAGGAGTGATACATTTCTCTTCTCTTGTGGTTTTGCTAGCCATTCCTAATGTCTGCTTTGCTGGATACAACTTCTCAAAGCCCTCTTTAAAATCAGAGTCAAATGGTTCATGAGATCAAGCCCCATGTCGGGCTCCAGGCTAACAGCACAGAGCCTGCTTGGGATTCTCTCTCTCCCTCCCTCTCTGTCTGCCTCTCTCCAACTTCTGTATTCATTCTCTCTCTCTTTCAAAATAAATAAATAAGCTTTAAAAAAATATAATAAAATCAGAGTCAAAAGAGTTCACCCTTAGCCCTCTTCTCTTCTCCTTTGACATAACCATCTTTGATGTTCTTGACATTAATAGGGACTTAATGTGCACCTACACCTGCAATGTCGCCAGCCCAGACCCTCTATTTAATGTAGACATATATTTCAAATGCCAACTGGAAAACCCTCCTTAGATATCCCCAGCAAATAATGGAAAGAAAGCATAAATTTGCTCCTCTTATATTCTGATTTTAGAGAATGTCCACTCAGATGCACAAGAAAGAAAATTAGGACTCAATCTGATTTCCTATTCCTAAATTCAATATTCAATGATACACAAAAATCTGGCGATAAAAATATATCACCATATAATACTGCCATAAGATATCTCTCAAAATCATTTCTTTACATCCACCCACAATGACACAACTTTAAGACCTTCTTCATATCTCACACAGACTGTTGCAGTATCTTTCCAGCTAGGTCTCCTTGTCCTTGACTCTCCTTGACTTCTTCTTTCCTTTTCCACTCACCTGTCGGTAATTTTTTTTATAAAACACAGGAGACTATGGCACTCCTCTTTTTAAAACCTTTTGATAGCCCTTTAGTATCTGTGGCAAAGCCAACTTAATCATTAAGCATGGCAGGCACAGTGCCTGAGGCATATAAACATGTTTAAAAACATTTTATTTTTTATTTAAAAAATTGTTTTAATGTTTATTTATTTTTGAGAAAGAGAGAGACAGAGTGTGAGCTGGGGAGTGGGGGGAGGGGGGGAGAGAGAGAGAGAGAGAGAGAGAGAATCCCAAGCAGGTTCCATGCTCATCACAGAACCCAACATGGGGCTCAATCCCACGACCCTGGGATCATGACCTGAGCCAAAATCAAGAGTTGGACACTCAACCAACTGAGCCACCCAAGTGCCCCCTGTTATCCTGGCACAGTTATTCAGTCCCCCCTTACTACCAAAAGTGCCTCAGTTTTGCTTTTATGATCATCCTGCCTAAGGCCTTTCTTTTCAGGTCAAGCAGCTGGAAATGAGTCAATGAACTAGGCATGAGTTATCACGACATGGGAGGAAACCCGTAAGATAAACCAGCACAATTTTTAGCGTGGGTTCACAAATCCAGTATCAGGAAGAATTAGGAAGACAGCTTATTTAGCAGTCCTGTCCTCATGCCATTCCCTCAACCCAAAGACCAGCTAAAGATCTTCTGAGCTGGGGAAGGAGCGTCTGAGAGGAAGCAGCAAGAGACTAGGAGCTCATCAAGAACTGGCCAGCAGGTCCATGACGCATCCAAAATGGAGAGACTAAAGTCTCCCACTTAGCAGGAAGTCAAAGGCTTAAGGAGGTACATTCAGGTAGAGAATCTGAAAACAATAATACAACTTACTAAGTCAGCCTCTGTTTTCTTATCACCAGGCATCAGCAATTTTAAATAATGTAAGTGATAAACTCTTCCTACCCAACGGAAAAAAAAAAAAAAAAAACTTTGTCGGTTGGAGTTCTAGACAATAGATGTGATTATTGTTAAGTTTTGATAATGTATCTGTAGGCCTTAAGTTAGCACAGTTTTGTTACTTGTCACTTAATAGATATTGTATCCAGGGGCACCTGGGTGGCTCAGTTGGTTAAGGTCTGACTTCAGCTCAGGTCATGATCTCACGGTCCGTGAGTTCGAGCCCCACATCAGGCTCTGTGTCGGCAGCTCAGAGCCTGGAGCCTGTTTCGGATTCTGTCTCCCCCTCTCTCTATGCCCCTCCCCCCCACTCACACTCTGTCTCTCTCAAAAATAAAATAAAAACATTAAAAAAAATTTTTAAATAAATATTGTATCTACATGGACATTGATTTGGAGGACTGCCTGCCATATCAGTGGTCCCAGGGATCCGTGGACCCAGCTACACTCATTCCTTCCAAGAAGAAGTTCATGAAGATTTAGAATCCTACCAGCTCCCCTTGGGCACTATCGTGCCTTCCATCCCTGTGGCACGACATATTCCTGCCTTTCCATAGAGGGTTCAAACAAATGATGAAAGCATAGTGATTGGTAAGATAAAGAACTTGAACTTGAATTACTTAAACTATGTCATTTTATGTGGCCACCTGGCGTCTCATCTGTGTTTAAAATTTAAAACAATAAAACAACGCCAACTGTGAGATGTAACACCTTTGTCTGGCAAGTGAACATTTAATTTTGTGTAATGAAATATTTTACTGAACTTGAATAATATTTTCCAAATGGAACTTACATTTTTAAGCCCTTACCTGTTTTAAAACCAATGAATAAATTAAGAAACACAAAATGTTATGTCAGTGGTAGAAGAAGGGTTGCTTCTGCTGAACCTTTTGCTGATGTTTCCATTTTGTTGTGTCCGGGTTTTTTTGGTTTTTTGTTTTTGCTTTCTTGCCGTTTGAACTTTTTTTTTTTTTTTACTCACTGGACAATTATTTACATAAAATACCATTTCAGGCTGTAAGCAAAGGATCAAAGTTCAAACGGCAAGGCAGGATAAAATCTATTGAGCACATAGTGGCACTTTGTATTAGTTGTTTTTTCTGTTTAAAAATTTTTTTAAGTTTATTTATTTTTGAGAGAAAGAGAGGGCACAAATCGGAGAGGGACAGAGAGAATTCCAAGCAGACTCCACACTTTGCACAGAGCCGCACATGGGGCTCAATCCCACGACTGTGAGATCATGACCTGAGCTGAGATCAAGAGTGGGACATTTAACCGACTGAACCATCCAGGCACCCACACCCCATGTATTAGTTGTTTTATGTATTCAAAATTCAATTAAAAATATTTTGTCCCTATGAATGCTAGCTATGATTATTATTTGCTTATTTCATTATTATTACTGACAATAATTTTGCCATATAAATGATGAAGAGCTTAAAATATGTCCTATTCCGGGTGATATGCTAGGTTCTCCCCCCCCCCCCCCCCCCCCCCCAAATTGGGGAACTGAGGATGGAACGAATTTGTGCAAGACTCCCAACAGGAACTTTTGTCACTGGACAACAACACTCTCGATGTTCCCCTGACACAAAGGTAGGGAAGCAGCAAAGTACGGATGGCTAAACGACGGGAAGGGTGTGAATGCAGACCCAAGCCTCCCCTCCCCAGGCGGCGAATAGGCCAAGAGAACAACCAGAGCTAAGAACGGATGGCTGGAAGGAGTTTCAGAGTCTTGAGGAGGGTGCCCCCCGGTGGACAGTGGTGTGAACTGCACCTTTTTCCTCCACAAGGTGCAAGCGACAGGGACTTCACCTGAGGCAGATGGAAGCAACAGAGGAGAGGAAATAGGTACGACTCCACCCTCTTCCGTGTCATTCAAGGTATCTATCGTCCAGGAGCAAAAGAAAGAGAAGAAAATACTCGGAAATGACTCGCCCTTAAACCTGAAATAACTGAGTACCGATGCTGTCAGGCAGACCTGGGACTCTAAACAGACGGAAAGTTGTATTTTTTCGAAGTTGTATTTTCGCAGAGCCTAGTTACTTGGCTTTGAGGGAAATCTCGTCTGCAACTCTTGCGTTGGTGTTGAGTAAAATCCAGGGGTGCCTGCGTGGCTCAGTCGGTTGCTTCCGATTCTGTGTCTTGCTCTCTCTCTGCCCCTCCCCTGCTCATGCTCTGTCTCTGTCTCTCAAAGATGAATAAACATTAAAAAAAAATAAAAAATAAAAAAATCCAAACACCATCCCTACCCCACCCGCACCCCAAAACAGGAATCATTTTGCTATCTGCCAACAGAATCGCATGGACAGCGTCTGTGGAGGGCAGATGACACTTTGGTTTTCTGTGCTGTGGGCATCCCCTCCAGAGGCTGAACTTCTCAAGGACTCTTTCTATTGTTGACTCTCCAGAAACTATCGTGGCGCCTGGAAACGTGATCACCGTGTGCACTGCTGTGGATTGCCTACACGCGTGATGTGCTGCCCACTCCCCACTGCCTTCAGGACTGAAGGATGCATTTTCCACCTGCTAGGAGTGTTGACGGCTCCCAACTGAGACCCTCTGGGAGGGTCACCCCTTGTCCTTGGCAGACTGCAGCCACCAGCCAATAAACACAGAGGCCCTCTAGTAAGGGACTGGCCTTCCGTCCTCACTGCAGGACAACCCCGTAAGGGCTATTGCAGCTCCCCAGCTCCCCGGAGGCTGGCTCAGGCCTTTGCCGTGACAGCATCGCGGCTCAATTCTCTCTGCCAAGTTCTGCTTCCTCACCCTCCCCCAGGGAACTTCCTGCCCGAAAACCTCCGTCTCAGGGTCTGCATCCCAGGGAGGCTGATCTGCAACAGTAGAGCATGTTCTGGGACCTACTGGAAAACGAGCAAGGATCCAAGATGGTGAGGTGTCCTGAAGTCATGTGCTGTTTTGTCTGCCCGACTCCTTCACCTCCTGATCCACAATAATCATACGGTTCTGGAGAACCGGCCTGTCGTGTTATTTTAAAGCCGTCGTCGGGGCGCCTGGGTGGCTCAGTCGGTTAGGGGTCTGACTTCGGCTGAGGTCCTGATCTCGCGTTCATGAGTTCGAGCCCCAGGTCAGGCTCTGTGCTGACAGCTCAGAGCCTGGAGCCCGCTTCGGATTCTGCATCTCGCTCTCTCTCTCTGCCCCTCCACAGCTCACGCTGTCTCTCTCTCTCAAAAATAAATAAACATTTAAAATAATTTAAATGTATTTAGATTTGGGGGCACCTGGGTGGCTCAGCAGTTAAGCGCCTGACTTTGGCTCAGGTCATGATCTCACAGTCCATGAGTTCAAACCCCACATCGGGCTCTGTGCTGACAGCTCAGAGCCTGGAGCCCGCTTCTGATTCTGTGTCTCCCTCTCTCTCTCTGCCCCTCCCCCGCTGTCTCTCTCTCTCAAAAATAAATACACATTATAAAAAATGAAAAATAATAGTGACATTCACGGAGTGCTCACGCTGTTCTAGGCACTGTTTTAAACGGGTTAGGACCTTCATCCCCCCCCCCCCCCACCATGTTCCATATCACCTTCGTTGCAGACTCTGTGGCCCCTTAGGCAGCTGCCCCACTCAACCTGCTTTGCCCAGTGCCTTACGTGGGTAAATGTTTATAGCAGCAATGTCCCCACTTGGCGAAATAAGGAAATTGAGACCAAGAGCTGCTTTATGATGAACCCAGAGGTAACTGGGGGAAGAGAGTACTTCAGGGCCAAAGAGGCATAACCATGACAATGTGGGCAGGGACCAAAGACGGTGTCAGCCACGGGGCTCACAGGCAGAGGCAGAGTCTGAATGTGACCCTAAGGCCGGGGGGGGGGGGGGGGGGGGGGGGGGGCATGTAGGAGGTGAGTAGCAGTAGATGCTAGTGGGTAGGGTAAGCTTTTGCAGCCGATCTGTGCCACGTTTGGGATGCAAGGTGCTCTGCAGCCTCCAGATGCCGAGAGGTGTATTCGCCCGCACGCGGTATCTACTCACAGAGCGGAAGCAACAAGTTGCGTTCTCTTCCCAGGAGGTGGGGGAAAACGCAGTCCGGGGAGCCACAGAGCATCAGAATTTCTTTGGCACGAATCAGCCTCGCGGGATCGACGTGGCAGAGACCAGCAAGTCGTGGGTGCCCCCGAGCTGGCCCGGACACCGACGCCCGGGAGGAGAGGGCAGCTGCGGGAGCCCAGCCGGGGGCGCTTTTGCCACCCTCTCGGCTCAAGGCGGACAGAGAAGTGTCAGGATGTCGAGCCCCCCTGCGGAAGCGGAGGTCTTCCACGTCTCCCAGGGCAGCCCCGAGGCACCTCCCCCGGAGCCGTGGGACTTCACCGGGCAATAGGAAAACTGCTCATAGGGCGTTGATGCAAGGGGGCTCACACTCAGGACTACTGCTCCGCAAGGCTGGGCTCCGGAAGGGGGGGTGGGGGAGACTCACCGGCCGTGTCCATCAAGAACATACACCCATGACACTCCAAGCCCGAGGACCCTGGCAGATGTATAAAGACAAGTGTGGAAAGATGCATGTATATCGTGACCGGTCTGTCATCCTCCAAAGATGGGGAAATAACCCTTTAGAAGCTTCTCGAAGTCTCTTTCTCTAGATATTTCCAGAGCCGCAAAGAGACCTGTCTTAGGACTCTGTCAGTTGCAAGGGCTGGAAAACTCAACAATAAGCAGAGTGAGGAATTTACTTGTTTAAGTGACTATCGTATCCTGGAGTAGATGAGTCCAGCTGTAGATGATGTCAGACTTTTTTTTTTTTTTTAACGAGACTTAATTGCAGTTTCAATCTCCCCCAGAAATGTCTTTTTTTTTTATTTAACGTTTATTTTAGAGAGAGAGAGAGAGAGCACGGGAGCAGGGGAGGGGCAGAGAGAGAGGGAGACACAGAATCCGAAGCAGGCTCCAGGCTCTGAGCTGTCGGCACAGAGCCCGACGCGGGGCTCGACCTCACGCACCGTGAGTTCACGACCTGAGCCAAAGTCGGACGCTTAACCGACTGGGCCACCCAGGCGCCTCAGAACTGCCCCATTTTTATCCCTTTTACGCCATCAGGCAGCTCGATGACATCACGCTTGAGGAGAGGGCTCTGCTGCTAACGTCACGTGAAAGCCACTCTTCTGGAAAATCAGCTGAGGCCACAGCGGCCTCGTCTTTCTGACTCCAAACTTCTCGCTGCCACCCTGGTCACTGCTCGTGGGTTCAGGCAAAGGTGAAGGAAGCCACCTTTCGTCAAGAGGGAAAGACACGGCGGGAGCTGTGGGCTCAGCTGAGTTTTTCAAAAGCCCTTCTTCTGGGGCAGAAGTACCCCAAATGATCCCTTGACAAAGCATCACCCACACTGCTATAAACTCCACTATGCTTTACCTCTGGAGCTGAACTTTAAGCAGTCTGTCTGAACACAAGTATCCAAACTGATCTTTTAGTTTTAACCTGGCAAACTGAACAATTTGGGTTACCAAAATATTTCTTAAAAAAAACAAAAACACTAATCAAGCCAAAAAAAACTAAAGTTCAAAAAAAAAAAAGCCCAAACCACTCCTTCTGTGCCAGGAAGCAGCACAGGGTTCATAAATAGTTGCCTTCTCTTCAAAGAGTCTGCTTGGCCAACAATTGGCTTCAATAGCCCTGGGAACAGAAACTTTGAGAGAACAGAGCCTTAGGCGGCCCAAATAGCCCTCTCAGAGTTTGTATAACCATGTATTGGTCTGCTAACGTGACAAAAGAAGTTTCGGTAGGAACAGTGTGGGGGTCAAAATGCTTTACCATCATCAGAATGCAGTGTTCAATTCCCACTGCCCTTATGTTGTGCTGGACCCTGTGTGATTATAAGCAGCCATCCTTCCCTTTAAAATCTTACTTTTTTTTAGGGGCGCCTGGGTGGCTCAGTCAGTTGAGCATCCGACTTCGGCTCAGGTCACGATCTCACGGTTGGTGGGTTCAAGCCCCGCGCCAGACTCTGGGCTGACAGCTCGGAGCCTGGAGCCTGCTTCGGATTCTGTGTCTCCCTCTCTCCCTCTGCCCCTCCCTGTTTGCACTCTGTCTCTCTGTCTCTGTCTCAAAAATAAAGAAACATTAAAAATTAAAAAAATAAATAAATTTTTAAAAAATACGTTACTTTTTTTGACAGAGAGAGAGAGAGAGAGAGAAAGAATCAAGCAGACTTTATAGCCGGCACGGAGCCCAATGCGGGGCTCGATCTCACGATCCTAGGATCGTGACCTGAGCTAAAATCAAGAGTCAGATGCTCAATGGACTGAGCCACCCAGGCACCCCCAAAATGCCACTTTTTTTGACCAAGCCCCGCTCCTGCATGACTACAGGACATCCAGTTCTCTCCCAGGGTTTTCCAGAGGACATGGACAGGGAGACTCCCTGGGCTGCTCGCTTCTGACGGACTCCTTCCAGTGCTCCCTGAGCCTCTTCCCTCGCAGCTCTCCTGGGGACCGCGGCTTGTGCACTGGCTCTCCACTCCCCTTCCCAAGACAAGGCTTGAGAATAACAAAAGGTGATTATACACAGTAGACAAAAAAACCTCAAACCAGGACCTGGGGAGCAGCTTATCGCTACTCCTGGCGTCCCAGGACTCCCCTCTGTGCATTTCCCCCCTTAGCCTCCGGCCTGCTGCCCGAGTGGAGGGCTGCCTTCTCTTTCATGCAGCTGGCATCCCCGACTGAGACTGACGTTGTTTTCTACTCCCTACGTCCCACTCCCAGGCAGCGAAACCAGATCCCTTTACCAATCCCTCTCCACCTAACCTCGGCAGAACTTATTTCTGAATTTTTTTTTTCCTGAATTCAGCCTCTCAAGCAGTAAGCCACGCACCTGGACCGCGTGAAGCACCTGTCGGCTCATGTGTCACTGCCACTGGGCCCCCCTCCCCGCCATGAGGGAAGGCAGCGCGTTCAAGTTCTCCGACTTTCCCTGTGACACCCCCAGTGAACCAAGATCACCACGACTGCCCCCTCCCCCGGCCCAGCCCCCAAAAGTGAAAAGGAGTACACACTAAAAAATAAGCACCCGAACGAGAGATCCGGGTCTAACATCTCAGAAACACTTCCATTTCCATTGCTTTCCCTTCGGATTTCCCAGAACAGGGGGGATGGGCCTTATACCTGCGAGAGTAAAAACCCTCACCCAGGGTTCAAAGCAGAGATTTCAGTTTTTACCCGAGAACCGCACACACTGCCCCGGGGTTTTAAACGGCGCTTCAAGAAACTCTGCCCCCACGTCTGCAAGGTGTGGGGTGGGCATTCCAGACCCCACGGCTTTACAGGCAGCTGGGAAGCAGAGGCTGGCCAGCCGGCGGGCGGTCTCTTCCAACGACTCAACTTCTCCCTGCCGTTCCCCCCACCGCTGCTCACGGGTTCAGGCAGAGGCCCTCTGCCCCACCGGGTGCAAACCCGAAAAGAAACCAGGGAAGCGTCTTTCTGTCCCCAGCGTGAGCGATGGATAAGCCCTTAGTTTAGGAGTCGCCAAAACACTCCCTGGTGTGGGGGAGTTGTTTGATGATCAAACAACATCCCGTTTATTAAGGATTAAAAGGGGCGGGGAGTTCAAAGTCTCATCCTCAGAATCAAAAGGGTCACTAATACACGACTGAATTCATTTAAGACTAGAAGGAATATACTCCAGAAAATATAAATTCCTGGCAGCTGCGTTCTGCTCCCAAGAGTCAACCCAGACCATAATGAGTAAGGAGGCTGAAGGGAGAGGTACGGGGGGCTCAGCGGATTTTGGAGGGGGGGGTACGGGGGAGATGATGGGAGCGATAAGAGGTAATGGCTTTATGCTCGTCCCGATTCACAGAAATGAGGGCACAGGCTCTCTCTACCGACACCTGGAAATGCCACGCAAAGCAAAGAGGGAGGCCATCGGGCAGGGCGGGTGGAAGACAGAGATGCACACCCAGACTCCAGCATCTAACAGGAGGATACGGTCAAGTCTGGATCGCCAAGAAAAGAATGGAAGGGGGGAAAAATGGAAGAGTTTCACTGAGGGTCTGCTTTCTCCAAACAGGAGAAAGGCTCACGGGAGATCCTGACAGATCTTAGGTAAAATGCTTTGGGGGTTCCGTCCTGCTCTCCTAGCCTTTTCAGGAGCCCTTTTCTAGCTCTCCTGGATGGCTTCAGCTCTCAGAGGGCACCAACCATCCCTGGCCATAATTTTATTTTATTTTATTTTATTTTATTTTATTTTATTTTATTTATTTACTTACTTACTTATTTTTTACATTTATTTATTTTTGAGACAGAGACAGAGCACAAGTGGTTGAAGGGCAGAGAGAGAGAGAGAGAGAGGAAGACACAGAACTTGAAGCAGCCTCCAGGCTCCGAGCTGTCAGCACAGGGCCCGACGTGGGGCTCGAACTCACAAACCGCGAGATCATGACCCGAGCCGAAGTCAGACGCCCAACCGACTGAGCCACCCAGGCGTCTCCCTGGTCATAATTTTAGCTCTATCACACCAACAACAGTCAACGCACAAAAATCACTCCTTCCCCTCCCTCGTTCACACAGAAGTCCCCTGTGTAAATCATTTGAAATATTCATCTGAAATCGGTGAAAATAACAATTTCATATTTCCTGGTAATTGTAAGGTAGAAAAAAAAGCAAAGTAAATGGTCATGTTGATTATACTTGAAAGTGTGGGGGGTGGGGGGTGCCTGGGTGTTTCTGTCGGTTAAGCGTCTGCCTTCAGCCCAGGTCATGATCTCACGGTTTCTAAGTTCAAGCCCCGCATCAGGTTCTCTGCCTCTCCCCCCCTCTCTCTCCTCCTACCCCGCTTTCACACGCAATCTCTCTCAAAAATAAAAATAAAAACTTTAAAAAGAAGAAAATTAAGTGGGGGGGGGGTTGGTTAAACAATGAAGAACAAGGCTGATGTATGATTTTTTTGAAATCCAAGAAAGATTTTCTCGGATTAAGGCACCGAGGACCCTGAATCGCAAGTCACGAGCTCCCTTAAAATCCTCCTGCCCCTGCACAGCTCTGTGGGTCAGAAAGAGCAGGATTCGCATGAATGCAAAATCCGGAGTCGTCTAGCTCAAGAAAAAGAACTTCGGAAGAGCTCTTCGTCTCTGGGAATGTTCGAGCGGAGGTCTCCGGGATGTGTCAGATGGTATTCCGGCATCACAGACCAGAGTCGGCCTCGGAAACAAGCAAGACCCGTCCCACAGAGAACAAAATGAAACGAGTATATGAAATGATGCCTCGCAAGGTGCCTGGCGCCTAGGGGAGGCATAATAAATATTCGGTTCTTCTCACCCCGAGAGTCCTTGGATCTATGATCACATATATTGGATGTATTTCTGGAGGGGTAATTGGATACACTCTGGATTCCTCCAGAAGCTCCCGATTTTCTCGGGAGGAGCTATGGCGAGAGAAGGCAAGGGGAGCAAAGGGGCTGTGATTGTCCTTGCTGGCGGCAGCCGTTCTTCCTCTGCCTGGAATTTCCAGCACCTTCAGGCGGGGCCAGGCTTGGGCCGTATGCTGTCCACCACAGCTGAAAGAACCACACCGGCAGCTTTCGCTCCTTCCATCAGGGCGTGTTCCACCTGCAGAGCAGAGGGGTTCACAGGACACTCAGAGGCCGGTGCCCTGCCCGGCCTACACCTCACCCCTCCCCTTCAGGAACCGGCCTGCCTGGAGTCTTTTTCTAGAGGAGGAAGCGACCTGGCTGACCTATATTTCCAAAGATTCGAGAGAGGTCAGGATGGCCCGGGATGGACAGCCGAGGCAGATGCTCTCCCTTTCCCCCACGGGCATCCACGGCTCCTGGCCCCCTTCTTCCCTCGGAGTCCATTCAGCTCAGGGTCTGCCTCTAGTGTAGGGCTCAGAGGCAAAAGATCTCCGAGCGGCACAGCCACGGGGGCCCTCATTCCACATACAGGGAATCTGAGAGCCACGGAGGGGGGACTCACTTGGACACAACTCACTGGGACAAAGTCACGAAGTGAATTAGTGTCTAAGCTTGGCCCACACTCCAGAGAAGGCCCCCTATGATCCATCTGATCCTTGGGGGTCTTCTTTTCATGTACAAACGCTCAGGGGACAGGCGATCCTTCACACCGGAACCCCCAAGCCCTCGGCCCTGGAGTGAGGCCTCCCAAGAACGGTGTACGGGCCACGAGCGGACAGAGTACAAAGGGGGAAGGTGCACAAAGTAGAGGGGGCAGGGGCGGGGGCTGGGTGACCCGCTCACACTCAGCGGTAGTAGACAGACTGGGATTTGAGCCCCGCAGCCAGAGAGAACATAAAAAGACATAGGAAAAAAAGCAGAAACATTACGTCCTACCTTTCATTCTTGGTATTTTTTTTTTCTTCTCACAATTAATCTTTATTTTTACTTATTTCCCTCTTTATTTTTTTTTTTAATTTTTTTTTAACGTTTATTCATTTTTGAGACAGAGAGAGACAGAGCATGAACAGGGGAGGGGCAGAGAGAGAGGGAGACACAGAATCTGAAACAAGCTCCAGGCTCTGAGCTGTCAGCACAGAGCCCGACGCGGGGCTCGAACTCACAGACCGTGAGATCATGACCTGAGCTGAAGTCGGACGCTTAACCGACTGAGCCACCCAGGCGCCCCTATTTTTACTTATTTAGTTTTTAATTCCTGACTTCTTAATCTATGAAAAAGGGGACGACAACTACGTCCTCCACTCATCTCAGGGGGTTTTAGTAAGGACCGAATATAAACAAGGGCCGCCCAAGTTGTCACAGATATTTAGGTTTTCAAAGCTCTTGAACACGTGGGCTGTGCCTGGTTGGATTTACTTCCGCTCTGTGTGGTGGGAAGTCATAAACCCAGACACAGCACCGGCTGGCCAGGCAGGTTAAGCGGGTGAAACCGGAAGGTGGCATACCTAACCCCCGCCACACACACCCCGTCGAAAGAGGCAGACACGCTTGGCCCCACAGCGTGTCGGCAAGCAGGGGTACGCGCCTGACGGCCTGATCAATTAGTTGTTCTGGGGAGGCTGTGAATCCAGATCTTTTCATATAAAACCTCTATGTGGTTAAATGCTGTTTGGGGCACCTGAGGGGCTCAGTCAGTTAAGCGTCCGACTTCGACTCAGGTCATGATCTCACAGTTTTGTGAGTTCGAGCCCCGCGTCAGGTTCTGTGCTGACAGCACGGAGCCTGGAGCCTGCTTCTCTCTCTCTGCCCCTCCCCTGCTCACACACACACACACACACACACACACTCTCTCTCTCTCTCTCTCTCTCTCTCAAAAATAAATAAACATTAAAAAAAAATGCTGGCAAGTCATTCAAATTAAAAAAAAGAAACTACTACTCATCCAGGCAAAACACGTCTGTGGGCCTCATGTCGCTGCTAGTTTGCAGCTTTAACAACAAAGTATGGACCTCGGTTCATCCCCATCCTGTAAAAGAACAAACAGTCTCAGAAATAAAAATGGTTTGACCGAGGAGACACACGGCCAAGCTGGGACTCGGCCCAGGGTCCTTGCTCTACAGTCCTCCGCGGGTTCCTAGCGGTGAAAATACCTCCCGAACCGTAAAGCCCCGTAGAAGCAGAAGCCCAGTAGCGCAACCAAGAAGACGAAACCAGCGCGCACCGTTCCGACCAGTGACTGGGATGACAAGGCCCCAGGAGAGCCGGGCAAGGAGCCACCGGCGGAGCCAAAGGCGCCCTACCTGCTGGCTCCTGGACACACCGTATCTGAGGTCGTTGACGAAGTGCTCACAGTTCCTGTCAATCAGGCTGTACTGCACCATCTTGTTGATCATCTTCTTTGTGCGCCGGATGATCTTGTCCACGGGCAGGGGCAGGTACGTCGCATCCAGCTTGTTGTTGATCTTCCAAGAGCAGCCGTGCAGCACGTCCTCCAGGCGACTGTATTTCACCACGGCCCGGTTGCTAAAGATGGAACTGATACTGCCGGCCTCAAACTCCTCACCTAGAGACCCAGATGAACACAAGCTGGAAACCTGCAAGGGACAGCTTGGGGGCGGGGGGGGGGGGGGGGGGGGGGGTGTGCAGAACACTGGCTCCCGCCAAGATGTTGGTCAAGCTGCTTCCCTCCGAGGCCTCGGCTTCCCCATCTATAAAAAGCATGGCAGGGGGCGCCTGGGTGGCTCAGTCGGTTAAGCATCCGACTCTCGGATCTTACGGTTCGTGAGTTCGAGCCCCGCCTGGGGCTCTGTACTGATCAGTGCAGAGCCTGCTTGGGATTCTCTCTCTCTCTCTCTCTCTCTCTCTCTCTCTCTTTCTGCCCCTCCCTCGCTCATGTTCTGTCTCTCAAAATAAAGAAATACGCTTAAACAAAAATCAAAAGGCACGGAAGAGGATGGGAGTCAGATGAAAGGAGTTGCCCGGGACCAACTTGCCCGTGAAGACTTTTACCCTGCACCGCACTCCCCACGGTCAACCCCCGCAGCAATCTCTCTCTCTTATAAAACTCTAGAAGAACCTTATGTCACAGCCCCGGACTCCATCCTGTGTTGCGCTGACCTGACAGAGTCCTAAGAGTCTTGAGTCTGGCTTTCCTAACTAGACTTCAGCATCTTTGCAAACGTGCGCTAAGCACCCTTACAGGTAAGTGTCAGCTCCCGGGTGTGGGGCTCTGTGACATGCCTCCCTCTGCAGCCACCGCTGGGCACAAGCAGACAGGCCTCTCGCTGCTACCCCACTCAGCTTCCAGCCAGAACCACGATGCCTTTCTCTCCACTCAAACACTGGGATTTGGAAACAGCATTCCACGGATTCGAAAAGAGAAACATTTGAAAGGGGTTATGTTATCATATTCAGTCCTTAGAGGACACAGATGCTCAGAGAGGGTCAAGCACCTGCCCAGAACCAGGACGGTCGCAATCTAAAACCAAGACTGTGTTTCTGCCGAGACCATATGGATAGGCCAAGGTGGGTACCCTCCTCCTCTGAAAGCTGTCTGAGAACAAGAAGTGTCCCTTGTTCTGTCCTTCCGTATTAGAAGACTCTCTGTTGATTTTACAAGAGCTGACAGCAGGGAATTCATCTCCGAGGAGCAGAATTCATTTTCAGAGGAAGATCTGACGGGGAGGGTGGGGACGTGACTGTTAGCGACCTCTCTGGTTATACAAGACGGAGGCTCCCCGGACTCAGTCTGGGAAGGAGAGGTGGGGGAAACTGTAACGGGGAGCATTTTTTACTTTGTCCTGGTGTAGGCGGGGCATGGGAGAGGGAGGGGCTCTGCCCTGCTGGAAGGTCCCAGCAAGTGAGAGGCTGGGCCCAAGGAGGAGGACGGAGCCCCAGGCAGTGAGAGCGTGAGCAGTCCCAGTGCCCTTCTGTAATTCCATCCTGAACGGGCAGTCCTTGCACAGGATGCAAAATTCCAAAGGCATCAAAGAATATGCATATTCTCCAGCTCCTCCAGGGCCCTTCGCCCCAGGCGACCAGTTAACTGAGTCAGTTTCCTGTTCCGTTCTGTCAGTTTCCCCGCTTCCTCCCATCACATCTCCACTCAAGTTTTAATCAGCTGCCAGTTTCGTCTCAGCCTTTGTGGGAGGCAATGTTGACAAATGAAAGAACAGCTGGGTCCACAATGAGGCCCAGCAGCCCCGGACAGGTGGAAAGCGCAGGGAGACATGGGCAGACGGAGGGGCCCAAGCGATCAGGGAGCCGGAAGCAGCATTTGGGGACGATCGGAACCTGTAAGCATCTGCACTCCTCCCGGGGAACCCTCAGAAATATGAGGAAGGGGGACTGAGGTTCAGGGAACAGGGGGACACTTTCTGACTTTCCATCTCCCTTAGGGCTGGACACTCAGTGGTTTTTGGTAGACAAGAGATCAGGCCCCATCACCCAGTTCCATTAAGGCCCGGTAATGCTTCGAGAATTCTACGGCTAATGAAAGGCAGCAGCTGAGGAACATGATAACTAACTGTATTTCTTTTCACTCCGCTAACTTCAGTACCAATATCAACATTTCAATAGAGTATCCACTCTTACTCGGGGGAGCCAGATGGACCACACAGTCGTCTTCCACGTAGATGGCCCAGTGCTCATAGCCGATGCGAAAAATCTCAATCAGGTCTCCAGGTCTGGGTCTTGGTTTGCTCTGTGACGGAAGAAATGAGATCGAAGAAAGAAACTGCACGTGCCCAAGGACCCGGTTTGGAGAGCAGCTCCCGCTCAGCCTGAAGACACCGGATTCCATCGCTTTACAGAAATCCCGGCGGCAAGAAGCTCTCTCCACACACGGCACCAAAGGACCCACCCCCCCCTCCTGCTGTCACCCTCGTTATGAAAGCCACAGAGGCTAACTGTGCCAGCTATCAATGTATTGCCCCTTGGTTCCAAATGCACCCTCCAGATGAGTTCTGCGATATGTGCTGGAACTCTTTTCAGCTTTTCTCCCTGAAAATGAGCACTGTGGAAGGGGTTCTCCTGCAGGGGCGGGGGTGGGGGGGGTGGTGAGGAGGGTGATGGTCAGTAGTGTGGGTGTGAGGACTTCTAGTGGAGCTCTGCCTGAGCCGGATCCCTCCGACCCCATCACCTGGCAGCCTTGGCCTGGCAATAACCCTTCTGGGGCCCTTTTGATGGAGACATCAGTGCCCAGACACTTCCTGCACCTGCTGATGTCCCGATTTCCTCTACAGGTCACCACGTGGACCACCTGTGGTCCAAAGGGTCCTCCCCTCCTCTGCATGCCAGCTCCCCACACACACTCCAAAGGGTTGCATTTGCCCAGCAGTCACGGTGCCGTCCCAGCCTGGCCAAACCAAACTTCTCTGCTCACCTCTCTAACCGAGTCTCAATCCCTTCCAAGTCTGTCCTTCCTTGAGTTTTCTCCCTCAGCCCTGGGAGACCATACTGAGTTTCTTCATATCTTTTTTTTTTTAATGTCTATTTATTTTTGAGAGAGAAAGAAAGAAAGAAAGAAAGAAAGAAAGAAAGAAAGAAAAGAAAGGAAGAAAAAGAAAAAAAACTCTCATATCCTTCCTATCCCATATCCCTCCTGTAATGTGCGTCCCTCCCAAACTATCCCTGTTTTGTCCTGGGAAGAAGGTCTGTTCCCTGATTCCTCCCTGAGAAAGGAAGGTCAGAGCCAGTTTAGACAATCAAACCACCCCACCGAGCCATCAACTTTACAGTGGCTTTGCCACTTAACGCCAACGTTGCAACAATTTGCCCACATAGCCTAACTTCCTCAAGGCTATAGCTCACCTCCCCGTTCCCCCCTCTATTTCCCTGGCGAAGGACAGCCATTCGCCTGGGCCAAACCTCCTGGAAGTAAAAGGGGGGAGGGAGGGGGTTCACCTGTTTCTTTTCCAAGTTACAAATTCACAAAGTTTGCTTAACCATCACCACCATCCAAGTGAGAACGTGGATTGTCCTAAACATCCGAAGAGATTTCTCGTGCCTGTGTAGACCTTCCCATCTCCTAACCCCAGCCCCAGGCAACCCTGGGTCTATCAGCCCGTCATTCACCTTGATTTTGCTAACTGCCTTTTCTGGGTACAAGGATAAGATCACATTATTTCTGTCCTTCATTAATATGGTGTAGGACATTAATTTATTTGAGGGTGTTATACCCAACTTGCACACCTAGGATAAATCTCAGTTACGGTGTATATCCTCTTTCTGTGTTGCCGAACTCAGTCTGCTGGTATTCTGTCGAGGATTTTGACATCTATACTCACAAGAGATATTAGTCAGTGGTTCTTTTCTTTGGGGAAGAGGAGGGAATTTTAGAATTTTCGGGAGTTTTCTTTTGTTCCTTAACACTCTTCACCTGCAGTATTACCACTGGATAGGGGTAGTAAGGTAAAAACTTGAATGTGATTCACAACAGACTCAATAGTCAACAAGAATTACCACTCCCTTGCTAGATTTTCTCTAAGAAATCACTAAATCAATTTTATTGAGCTTTGGATCTCCACCTTGGTTGCACATGAAAATGACCTGGGGAACTTTTAAAAATTAAGACTCTGGGGCACGTGGGTGGCTCAGTCAGTTAAGCGTCCGGCTTCGGCTCAGGTCATGATCTCATGGTTCGTGGGTTCAAGCCCCGCATCGGGCTCTCTGCTGACAGCTCAGAGCCTGGAGCCTGCTTCGGATTCTGTGTCTCCCTCTCTGTCTGCTCCTTCCCCACGCACACACTCTCTCTCTCTCTCTCAAAAATAAATAAACATTAAAAAAATAAAAAGGAAGACTGATCTGGAGTATGGCCTGGGGACTAGAGTTTTAAGCGCTCCCCAAGTGACTCTAATCGCAACCAGTGTTATAGCTACATTGGAGGCTTTTCCAAAGTCTTGTCCTTCCTTTTCCCTGTACTTTATCCTCCCCAGCATTTCATGGACCTCACAGAACCGTCTATAGCCTCCAGGACAAACCTCCAGTCCCCAGTGATGTTCCAATCTCCAATTCCAGATTAGGGTCTCTGTGCCCTCTTTCTCTCTTTGGAGTCAGATGTTACTTCAAAACGTTCCATCCACCTGCCTTTTATTCCCTTTGCAGAGACCGGCAACCCGGCTCTGACCCTCCTCCCAGAATTAGTCACCTACTGAGAAAAACCGGTATTTTGTAAGGCCCCGGGATAATGTTTCTGAAAGTTTTATCAATCTGACAGACGTGGCAGGGAAGTGGGTCGCGGGTTTGTTCCTGCCTACAGCCTGTGGCAGGTTGGCAAGAGCAAAAATCACAAGGTAAGAGCAATAATTTGAACTCCTAGGAGTAAAAAGGTGAAGCCCTGGGACCTTTTCTAGAACGCATGGACTCTCGGGTCAACCCCTGAACAGGTATTAGAGCGGATGTGGAAAGCCAGCGGTGTAAGAAAATCCTGAAGACACAAATATTAGGAATTCCACTTTAGGCTCTGACCCTGACCCCGACAACATCTCGGAAATAAAACCCAGAGCCTGACTCTCTAAAACCGGGGAAGTGAATGAAACCATGTATCAATGATATACAAAGTCTCCTACAAGGACCCATGATAATGTTGCTTATCACATTGTAATGTAAGTCTTATCTACTTCCTGATTCCCCACACAGTCTGTGAGGGCCTTGAGGGCAAGGATCCTTCCAGATCTCTGCTAAATAAAAAAAAAAGGAGGGGGGGCCTGGGTGGCTTAGTCAGTTAAGCGTCTGACTTTGGCTCAGGTCATGATCTCAGTCTGTGAGTTCGAGCCCCGCGTCGGGCTCTGTGCTGACAGCTCAGAGCCTGGAGCCTGTTTCAGATTCTGTGTCTCCCTCTCTCTCTGACCCTCCCCCGTTCATGCTCTGTCTCTCTGTCTCAAAAATAAATAAATGTTAAAAAAAAATTTTTTTTAAATGTAGCCAAGGAAACTTCGATAGTCCTTATTTCACTGCTATTAAGTAAAATCCTATTCATCTCTTACTACATTTTTGCCAGTAACATTGAGTCCTACAGACCTGCTTTTTGCTTATAGTGTTATCAAATGGGATTCCAAAGCCTACCCTTAAAAATGCAAGGTTGTTTAAAAGCAATCTTCTAGGGGCGCCTGGGTGGCTCAGTCTGTTGGGCGTCTGGCTTCGGCTCAGGTCATGATCTCACAGTTCATGAGTTCAAGCCCCGTGTCGGTCTCCGTGCTCACAGCTCAGAGCCTGGAGCCTGCTTCCGATTCTGTGTCTCCCTCTCTCTCTCTCTCTGCCCCTCCCCTGCTCATGCTCTGTCTCTCTCTGTCTCAAAAATAAATAAAACATTAAAAAAAAATAAAAAATTAAATAAATACATAAATAATAAAAATAAAAACAATCTTCTAAAATGTCGAAGGTGATGTCCTCCCCGCAGCTAGAAGGGCAACAGCAACTTCCCACATCATAAAGCTTGCTAAAGAGTCTGACTTGGTAAAGTACTAAACTGAAAACACTTACAAAAATATCAACCTTGTTATATATTGTGCAATATGGGGGCTTCGTGAACATTTATGACTGCTACCCACTCGCTCTGCTCTCTGCTAAGCTAAGTCAGTCCTTAGAGTACCATTTGAACAAAATGGTCTTGAAACATTCTGGAAGTTGGCATAGTGTCCTGTGAAAATACCCTTCAAGGAGAAACGGAAATTCTTATTGGTGGCTGGCCTTGATCATTCATTGGCCTGCTAATAATGTTCTAATCATCGACAATGCTACATTCCTGAACAACATAACTAAGACCAACTCGATTGGCACTTTCCTCTTCTTTCATAGAATCAATTGGCCCTATCCTCTTCTATCACATAATGAGAAATAAAAACCTTTGACTGTCAGGATCATTATTTTACTAAAGAGGTCAAAAGCCTCACCTCCTTTAAGCGAGTGCAATGCAGAGGGTCTTAATGAACCCACAGTAACTGGGACAGTCAACTTCTGCAGGCAACTCTCAGCACCTAGAATCATATCACACTAAAACCACCTCTAGAAGATACCTTCAAAAACACTGGGTCCAATCTCTTCATTTTTTTCTCATAACTTCAATTCTTTTCAAAGGCAACTGACTGGGGGCGCCCGGGTGGCTCAGTCGGTTGAGCATCCGACTTCGACTCAGGTCATGATCTCGCAGTTTGTGGGTTCGAGCCCCCCATCGGACTCTGCGCTGACAGCTCAGAGCCTGGAGCCTGTTTCTGAGTCTGTGTCACCCTCTCTCTATGCCCGCCCCCCCTTGCACTCTGTCTCTCTCTCTCTCCTTCGAAAATAAATAAATGTTAAAAAAAAAAACCTGTAATTTAAAATAAAAGGTAACTTACATCCAAGAGAATTGAAAACCTATGCCCACACTTGTACATGAATGTTCGTAGCAGCGATATTCACAATGGCCAAAAGATGGAAACAACCTAAATGTCCATCAAGTGACGGATGGCTAAACAAAACGTGGTCTATACAAACAATGGAATATTATTCACCAATAAACATGAATGAAGGGCCGCTGCATGTTACAGCACGGGCAAACCTCATAAACGTTATGTTAAGTCAAAGAAGCCAGACACAGAAAAACACATACTTAATTTCATTAACATGAAATGTCCAGAATAGGTCAATCCATAGAGACAAAAAGTAGGGTTCCCAGGTACTAGGACAGAGGGAAACCGGGAAGTGACTGATAACGGGTCGAGAGGTTTTTGAGAATATTGAGAAAGTTCTAAGATTTTTTAGTGACAATGGCTGCACAACTCTGAATGTACTAAAAACCCGTGCATTATAATTATACACTTTAAAGGGGTAAAGTTTGGGGCACCTGGGTGGCTCGGTCAGTTAAGTGTCTGACTTTGGCTCAGGTCATAATCTCAGGGTTTGTGAGTTCTAGCCCCACATCGGGCTCTTTGCTGTCAGTGCAGAGCCTGCTTCAGATCCTCTGTCCCCCTCTCTCTCTGCCCCTCCCCTGCTGGTGTTCTCTCTCTCAAAAATAAATAAACATCAAAAAAAAAAAAAAGTAGAGGCTGTTAGATTGGATTAAAAAGCAAAACCCAACTCCATGCTGCGTACAAGAAACATATTTGAAATACAAATGCATAAATAGGTTACAGGCAAAAGCAAGAAAATTTTATGCCATGCTAGCACTAATTGAAAGGAAGTTATACTGGGGCGCCTGGGTGACTCAGTCGGTTGAGAGTCCGACTTTGGCTCAGGTCATGATCTCATGGTTCGTGGGTTCGAGCCCCGCATCGGGCTCTCCGCTGTCAGCTCAGAGCCTGGAGCCTGCTTCGAATTCTGTGTCTCCCTCTCTCTCTGCTCCTCCCCCACTCGTGCTCAGTCTCTCTCTCCCTCTCTCAGAAATAAATAAAAACATAAAAAATAAATAAAAAATAAAAAATAAACATAAATAAAAAAAAAGAAGGGAAGCTAGAGTGGCTATACTTTGAAAGTAGATTTCAAAGCAAAGAATATTACTAGTGATAAAGAAAGTAATTTCATAATAAGGGAATCCGTTTATCAAGAATAAATAATAACCCTAACTGTCTACATGTCTAATAACGGGCCCCATGATTCATCAAGAATGAACTGATAAAACTGTAAGGAGAAAGAAACAGATCCACAATCATATTCAGAAATTTCATACTCCTCTATGTAATTAATAGAAAAATATCAACATAAGACCTGAATAACACTATGGACCAACTTGACCTAACTGATATTTATAGCATACCCCATCCAATAATAGCAAAATACACAGTCTTCTCAAGAGCTAACGGAACATTTACCAAGATGGACCATATTTCGGGCCATAAAGCAAGTCTCAATAAATTTCAAACGGATTCAAACCATATGAAGTGTGTTAAACGGGGAGGTTTATAGTCATAAATGCCTATAATAGAAAGGAAGAAAGGTCTGAAATCAATGACCTCCACTTCCACCTTAAGACATTAACAAAGAAATGTGAGGGGTGCCCGGGTGGCTCAGTTAGCTAAGCCACTGACTCCTGGTTTCAACCCAGGTCATGACCTCGTGGTCGAGAGTTTGAACCCCATGTCAGGCTCTGCACTGGGCACGGAACCTGCTTAAGATTCTCTCTCTCTCCCTCTACCGCTCCCCTACTCTCTCTCTCTCTCACACACACACACACACACACACACACTCTCTCTCTCTCTCTCTCTCTCTCTCTCTCTCTCAAAAAAATAAACGAATAAATAAATAAGAATTGTGAAATAACACCAAAGTAAGGAGAAGAAAGGAAATGATAGCAAATGGGGCAGCAGCAGAGATACAGAAAATAGAAGACAATAAAAGAAAATCAATGAAATCATAAGCGAGGTCTTCGAGAAAACCAATAAAATTGATAAAACTCTAACCAAACTGATTGGAAAAATAAAGAGAAGACAAAAGTTACCAATATCAGGGACGAGAGAGATGACATTATTACACATTCTGCAGATAGTAAATGGGCAGTGAGGGAATATTACAAACAACTTTATGCCCATAAATTTGACAAATTATAAGAACGGCGGAGATTCTTTGAAGACACAAGCCATTAAGGCTCACTCATGAAGAAACAGATCATGTGACCACCCCATATCTACCAAGGGTTTGTAGTTAAAATTCTTGTAGGCTTGTAATTAAAATTCTTCCCACAAAGAAAACTCTAAGCCCAAACGACTTCACTGGTAAATTCTACCAACCATGAAAGGAAGAAATGATATGAATTCTACACAGAATATTATGAAGTGAGAATACTTCCAAACTCAATCCATAAGGCGAGCATTACCCTAATACAGAACCAGACAATTACAAGAAAATAAAATTACAGATCAATATCCTTTATGAATATCAATACAAAAATTCTAAGCCAAATTCTATAAATCGAATCAAACAATGTATAAAAAGGATACATCATGGCCACGTGTGAGTTCCCCCCCCAACCCAGTATTTCAGTGTTGTTAGAACATTTGAGCACCACTCAGTGTAATTCAAACTAAAAAAGGAAAACTGTGATCTCAATAGGTACAGAAAAAGCACTTGTTAAAGTTCAATGTCTATTCCTGATTTAAAAAAAAAAAAAAAAAGCTCTCAACAAATTTAAAAAGGGATTAAAAAGATCTGATAAAATGGCTCTATGAAAAACCTACAGCTTACATCATGTTGAATGGTAAAGACTGGAGTTTTCCCTTTAAGTTGAAGAATGAGACAGACATCTGCTGCCACCCTGCTAGTAAGCATTGTACTGAAATTCCCAGCTAGTGCAATTGAAGACAAAAAATAAATAAAGGCATCCAGATTAGAAAAGAAAATGCCAAACCGTCCTTATTTGCAGATGATGTGATCACCTATGTAAAAGGTCTATTGCAATCTACCCCCCAAAGGATACTAAAGCAAGTAAGTAAGGTTGAAGGTAAATCTACAAAAGTCAATTGTGGGGGGTTCGGTTGGGTAAGCGTCTGACTCTTGATTTCCGCTCAGGTCATGATCTCATGGTTCATAGGATCGAGCCCCATCCTGGGCTCCATGCTGACAGCATGGAGCCTGCTGGGGATTCTCTCTCTCCCTCTCTCTCTCTGCCCCACCCCTGCTCACGTTCTCTCTCACACGCGTGCAGTCTCAAAATGAATAAATAAACTTAAAAAGTATTTCCGACTACTAGCAACCAACGGTCAGAAATTAACATTTTTTTCAGTTTAAATTTTCAAAATTGAAATCTGAAAAAAAATTTTAAGCTATTTCAGGGGTATCAAAAAATATTAAATACTGACCAAAGATCTGAAAATCTTTCAAAAGAGGTGCTAGATCTGTATGCTGAAATTTATAAACCATTGCTGAGGGAAATGGCAGAAATAAATAGCACATCTTGCTCATCGGACAGGAGACTCAATATTGTTAAGACATCAATTCTCTTAAAGATTTGATGCGATTCCCATCAAAATCCCGGAAGGCTTTTTGTAGAGCCAAAAAGGTTGGAGGACTAACATTACTTGATTTCAGGAGTTATTATAAAGCTATAGTAATCAAGATAGTACGGTACTAGCCCCACAATGGACAAGTAGGATCAACAGAACCAAACAGAGAGCTCAGGAAGAGACTTACAGTACATAGATAACTGGGTTTTACGCAGGTACAAAGACAACTCAATGGAGAAAGAATGGTCTTTTCAACAAATGGTGCCAGGACAACGGGATATTCATAAGGAAAACAAAACAAAACAAAACTTCAATCTGTACCTCACACCATATACTTAGCTCAATACGTATCAAAGATGTAAATGTAAATGTAAAAAAAAAAAAAAAAACTAAAACTTTAAAATATCTAGGGGTAGCTGAGTAGCTCAGTCGGCTAAGTGTCCAACTCTTGATTTCAGCTCAGGTTGTGATCCTGGAGTGGTGGGATCAGGCCCTGATATTCTCTCTTTCTCCCTCTGCCCTACTCCCCTGCTCGAGAGAGCATACTGCAAAGCACGTATCTGATGAAGGGCTTGCACACAGAATTTCTGAAGAACTCCCAAACACACAAACCCAAGGCAAACAACGGGCAAAAGATTTGGACACTTCACCAAATAGGATATATGTGAATGGCAAATAAACACATGAAAAGATGTGCAATATCATTAGTCATTAGGGAGATACAAATTAAAACCACAATGGGATCCCTACATACTTATTAGGATCGCTAACATTAGACACTAACTATACCAAACACTGATGAGGACACGGAGGAACTCAATCGTTTGGAAAACAGTGAGTTAAACATACATCTACCGTATGATCTAGCCATTTCATTCCTACATATTCACCCAAGAGAAAAAGACAGCATATGTCTGTACAGTGACTTGTGCACAAATGTCCACAGAAGCTGTATTTGTAAGAGCCAGAGACTGGGAACAGCTCAAATGCCCATCAAGAGGTGAATGGAAAAAAAATGGAATACTACTCAGTAGTGAAAAGGAATCAACTATTAATAACACCCAACAATATGGATACAACTTAATTGTTTTTAATGTCTGTATTTGAGAGAGAGAGAGTGAGTGAGCGGGGGAAGGGACAGAGAGAGACGGAGACAGAATCTGAAGAGTTGTCAGCACAAAGCCCGACACGGGGCTCGAACTCACAAGACACGAGATCACGACGTGAGCCAAAGTCAGACACTTAACTGACTGAGCCACCCAGGCGCCCCTGGATACAACTTTAAATAATTACATGAAATCATGTGAAAGGAGATGGACAAAAAGGGCATGTATGATATGATTTCCTTTACATAAATGTCTAGAAAATGCAAATTAATATACAGTGACATAAAGCAGATCAGGTGATTCCTGGGGATGCAGGTGAGAAGGGGGGGGGGGACTTACAAAGGGAAACAAAGTTTCGTAAGTTATGGAGATGTTCATTATCTTGATTACGGTGATGGTCTCGTGGGTGCACCCATATGTCACAACACATCCAACTCTATATATTCTAAATACGTGCAATTTATTGCATGTCATTTATACCTCAATAAAGTTCAATGAAGAGTTCAACAAAGCTGTGTTTAAAGAATTTTTGAAGGCATAGCCAACATCCCAAGTCGCTAGGCAGTTGAACCTGCCACACAGTCTAAATAAAGTAAAACACAGTCTGCAGAGAAGCCACAGGCACGTTAAAGATACGCGCTAAGAATTCTTGGGATGCCCACCTTGGCGGCTTGCTTTGCTAACTTGCTTGCACTCTCAGGCTTCGGGGTTGAATGTGACTCTGCTCTTTTCTGGTTGGGTGTGGTCTCCAAGTTAACTCCGGGCTCCTCCCTAAATGAATGTTGGGATCACGTAGTTAACAAATCACACTATTTCACAAATACTGGAAATTCTGCATCACTTCAGATGTGGGATTTTAAGATACCTTTCAATTTTCAGATTCTAGGAAACATTTTCCCCAAGGCTTGTTTCTGCGATCATGCATTTAGCTGTCGTACAAAATCACCGCCATTTACTGCTTTTCAGACGATTGTTTAAAATGCTAATGATAGCAATGAGTAGCTCTCAGGATTTTTTTTTTAAATTGCTGATAATCTTTCTTACTTATCAAAGGGACACTTGCACATAGCTTTAAAAAACTAGTAATAGTACATAATGGCTTCTAATGAAATGCAGTAGAACTCTGCTCCCTCCCTTCTCTCTTCTGGTCCAGCTGTGAGAGGCAAGCCCCTTGAACTCTTGAGCTGTTTCTTCCAACAACTTGCTCCATATTTCTGAGAAATCTCATTAGGCCACAACAGTGTAACTGCAAGTGTCATGAAAGAAATCAGTAGATTTTGTCCCTTAAACAAAATGTTGCAGGAGAGGGCTGAAACCAAAGGCAGGAATGTGCTTTGGGATAGTGTGGTGAAATATATTGGGGTCAAAAAGACACATGGCTGGCTCAGTCGGTAGAGCCTTAGGAGCACGGGACTCCTAATCTCAGGGTTGTGAGTTCGATCCCTACATTGGGTTTGGAGATCACTTCAAAAAAAAAAAAAAAAAATCTTTGAGGAGCCTGGATGGCTCAGTCAGTTGAGCATCCAACTCTTGGTTTCAGCTCAGGTCATGATCTCACGATCTCGTGAGTTCGAGCCCCGCATCCGGCTATGTGCTGACAGTATGGAGCCTGTTTGGGATTCTCTCTTCCCCCCCACCCCACCCCGCTCCTCCCCAACTCACGCTGTCTCTGTCTCTGTCAAAAAAATAAATAATAAACTTTAAAAATTTTTTAAATAAAAATAAAATAAAATCTTTACAAAAAATTTTTAGTGTTTATTTTGGAGACAGAGTGTGAGTGGGGGAGGGGCAGAGAGAGAAGGAGACAGAATCTGAAGCAGGCTCTGAGCTGTCAGCACAAAGCCTGATAGGGAGCTCGAACTCACGAACAGTGAGATCATGACCTGAGCCAAAGTTGGGACACTCAACCAACTGAACCACCCAGGTGCCCCCCCCCCAAAAAAAAAAATCTTAAAAAAAAAAAAAAAAAAAAAGACGTGGGTTTGAATCCTGGCTCTGATATTTGCTGTCCAACCTTGAGCTAGTAAACAAATCTGTCTGAACATCAGTTTGATTATCTATAAGACAGAGATGAAAGTATTTTTCTCAGAATTCCCAAGAGAGTTAAATGAGAGACCATATGTACACGTCCGGTACATTACCAACCAAAAAAATGGCATTTTCTTGACCTTTCCCTATGCTTCACCTCTTCTCCAAAGTATAGTGTATGGGAGTGGACAGAACCCCTCCTTTTCAACATAGCTCTTTGGGGAACTTTCAGACCCTTAAAATCTTCAAAAGAAGCAAACTGTGTTTTCAATTAAAGTGAATTAAGGAAATTTGCAAGAAGATCTCATCATTCATTAGTGAGACCAACCGGCCACATTGTAAGCATTCTTCTAAAGCGATTCTGTCCTCAGGGCTCTGGGCAAGACACTGTGACTAGAACTGCCGCAAGGCAGGTCCTGTCAGTGGCCCCAAGCCCTGGTCACAATCTGGTTATTACCAGGAGCACACGAGCCTTCCGATTACTGGTTAATGGTAGGCTGGTTCCTCTGAAAACCACCTCCGTAATTATAAGAGCTGCCGTCAAAGTCGGTTCTTCAAAAGGCTCCCCCCACCCTAAAAGCCAGTCCCTCCATAGGGTGACTCTTACCCCTCCTGGACGCTTCTGTCCAGTTCTGAGGTTCCCTGCTGCAGGTGCTTGGGGGAGAGCTGGACCAACGCTTGAGAGGATATTTCTAAGGGGGAGAGGGGAGGGAAGATGCTATTTAAACCACAACTGCCTCCTACAGACCGGGAAATCTGTGAAGGGAGAGTTGGAGGCAGCGCCATGGACATCTCTGTGAAGGTGGCTCCGAGCTCCAGCCTGGCCTGGTCAGCCCTCAGTCCATTTGGGGGGGTAAACGAAGGGGGCTGTGGGACTAGGTGCTGGAGAGGTCTCGGCTCCTCCGGTTAGGAAAGACTTAGAAACTCTCCGGGATAGAATGGGGAAGAAGGTGGAGGGAGAGCCCAGAAATCCCGGGACTAAACCCGGCAGCAGAAGCTTCTGAGGAGCTAGAACCCTAGAGCCGTTCTCAACTCCGCCTGCCCGGGACTGCCACCCCGCTAGCCCTGCCGCCCCCAAACAGAGTCGCAGGGCTCGCGCTGATGCAATGAACATCAAACGCTCCCTCCCGAGCGTGCACTCGTTCCGGTTAACCGGCATTTCGCGCCATCAACACGTAGCTACGAGAAGGGGCCTGGAAGACAACTCTGGTGACTTCTCGGGGCGGGGGTCCGAGAACCTCCCAGTAGGGCCTCCAGGCCGGGGCGCGGCGGCTCGGTGGGGAGGGGCCCGGTTGCAGCGGCGGCGCCCGGGCCGACGGGGTCACGGCTGGGCCCCGTACTTGCGGCTCCGGACGCGGGTTTGGGGCGGGGCCCGGGGGAGCGGGAGAGGCGGAGCCTGCTCTTCCCGGGGGCGGCCGGGCTCAGGCCCATCCCGCAGCTGCGGCTCGGCGCCGGCGCGGCCCAGGCGGCTCTGCCCCGGGTCGGCGGGGCCGCGGACGGAGGGGCGCGAATCCCGGAACGCGGGGCGCGCGGCCAACGGCGGGGGCGCGCGGGGCGCCGCGCGCACCGCCGAGGGAACAGAGAGGGCGCAAACGGGGGCGCTTGGAGGCCCGGGAAAGGCGGGGGAGGGCGGCGGCGGAGGTCATCCGTGGGGCGGAAGGCCACGCGGGCCAGTAGGCACGGAGGCGGGGGTGTGCCATCCGACCTCGCTGCAGAAGCCAGACGTTACGGAGCGACAAATGCACTGAGGCCAGATTAGG
Organism: Panthera uncia; assembly: GCF_023721935.1. Taxonomy (NCBI): domain Eukaryota; kingdom Metazoa; phylum Chordata; class Mammalia; order Carnivora; family Felidae; genus Panthera; species Panthera uncia. The sequence goes on along the minus strand of NC_064808.1, from coordinate 7,625,704 downwards.
AGGGCCTGGGGGAGGCACGCTCAGGAGTTAAGATCTTGAGGGATCCAAGGTTTTTAAATTATTTGCATGACTTAAATTATATATTTTGTAATTAATTACATATAATATGTAATATACACAAAACGTATGGAATGCACGTAATTGTGAAAACGTGATAATAAAACTACTCCCCGTGAATACACCTGCCTGCTTAAGAAGGGGAACACGCCTAGCACCCAGAGGCTAGGTCCTGTGTGTTCCTCCCTTATCCCATCTCCCTGCCGCCCTCCGCCAGAGGTATCCTCTGCCTACTCTTGTGTCTATCATGCCCTTGCTTTTTTTCTTTCTTTCTTTCTTTCTTTCTTTCTTTTTTTTTTTTTTTTTGAATCTTTTAATGTTTATTTATTTCCGAGAGAGAGAGCGCGAGCGAGGGAGGGGCAGAGAGAGAGGGAAACACAGAATCGGAAGCAGGCTCCAGGCTCTGAGCTGTCAGCACAGAGCCCGACTCCCGGCTTGAACCCACAAGCCGTGAGATCATGACCTGAGCCAAAGTCGCACACTTCACCGACTGAGCCACCCGGGTGCCCCTATACCCTTGCTTTTTAAAATGGCTTTTTAGGGGCACCTGGGTGGCTGAGTCAGTCGGTTAAGCCTTGGACTCTTGACTTTGGCTCAGGTCATGATCTCCCGGTTGGTGAGATTGAGCCCTGCTTGGGGGCTGACTCTGCCTAACCTGCTTGGGATTCTCTCTCTCCCTCTCTCTCTCTCTCTGGCCCTCCCCCTCCCCCCTCTTAATAAACTTTTAAAAATAAATAAGTAAAATAAGCCTCTAAAAAACAGCTTTTTAAAATCCTTTCTTTGCATCCCTAATACATTGTTTGGTTTGGCATACTTGAAGCCTTAGAAAAATGGTAAGCTGCGTTAACAAGCTTCTTCTTCTGCAACTTGCTTCTTTCAAAGCTGTTTCTGCAATACATACCTATTACCGTGCAGATCGGTAATTCATTTTCCCTGCGGAAAAACATTCCATTCTGTGAATCCCAGCGATAACGCCACTTGGTCCTTTTTTCTCATTTGGAATTCGAAACTATGGAAAAGAGCCCAAACTATGCCCGGGTGTGCACACGCAAGAGATTCTACACAACAGAATAGTAAAACGTGTTCCCCACTGAGTGCACCAATGTCACTTCTACCAGTGTGTGTAAGAATTCTTATGGGTTTACATCTTCACCAAGACTTAGTGCTGTCATACTTACTTTTTCCCGGTGAGTGGATATAAAATAGTATTTTACGAAGGAGTTTTACTAGAAGTTGTGTTTTAGGGGGGTGGGGGTGCCTGAGTGGCTCAGACAGTTAAGTATCTGACTTCGGCTCAGGTCATGATCTCATGGCTCGTGAGTTCGAGCCCCGCATCAGGCTCTCCGCTGTCAGCACAGAGCCTGCTTCAGATCCTCTGTCTCCCTCTCTGTGCCCCTCCCCTGCTCACATGCTCTCTCTCTCAAAAAAAAAAGTAAATATTTAAAAATTAATTTTAAAAAAAGAGAGGTTTGGGGCACCTGGGTGGTTTAGTCGGTTAAGCATCCAGCTTCGGCTCAGGTCATGATCTCATGGTCCATGAGTTCGAGCCCCTTGTCGCGCTCTGTGCTGACAGCTCAGAGCCTGGAGCCTGCTTCTGATTCTGTGTCTCCCTCTCCCTCTCTGCCCCTTCCCCGCTCATGCTCTGTCTCTGTCTCTCAAAAATAAATAAATGATAAAAAAAATTTTTTTGAAATAAAAAAAAGGAGAGGCTTGATTCTATTCCTATAAAAAATACCTTTTTTTTTAAACTAGAAGTTTTAATTTACATTTCACTGATCATTAAGATTGAAACCTTTATATATAGGTATAGCCATTTAGATTTCTGCTCTTAAAAAGTGCCTGTTTGTGTCTTTTGCCCAGTTTTCTTTGGAGTTGTCTTCTTATTAATATGGAGAAGCCATTTATGTGTCTTTGATGCTCATCTTTGTCAGTTGTATTTGTTTTTTTTTTCATATTTTCTTCCAGTTAATGGCTTAGCTTTCCACTTTCTTTCTGAAGTCTCCTGATAAGGAGATATTATTAACTTTAATGAAGTAGACTGTATCAGTCCTTTCTTTTGTGGTTAGCACTCTGTGTCTTTCCAGGAAGTCCTTCCTCGCCCTGAGGTCTGAAAACTATTCTATATTTTCTTGTGAAAGTTGCAAAATTTTGTCCTTTTCACTTAATCTGTCTGGAACTGATTTTCCCCATGTGAATAATCCCCATATGATTTACCTCAGCCTGACTTATTGATAATTTCTTCTTCCCCCAGTAATGAGCAAGACCCCCTCTGTCACACCTCAGGCTTTGGTGAATGAGCGAGAATATTGTTGACTGTATTCTATTCCCTTGGTCAATGTGTCTCTCTTTGTGCTACTATCAAGGGATTTTAACCATTATATCTTTATGATAAATCTTAAATTAAAAAATAATTTTATTTAATGTCTATTTTTTGAGAGACAGCGTGCATGGGAGAGGGGCAGAGAGAGAGGGAGACAGAATCTGAAACAGGCTCCAGGGTCCGAGCCATGAGCACAGAGCCCGACACGGGGCTCGAGCCCACAAGCCATGAGATCGTGACCTGAGCTGAAGTCGGACGCTCAACCGACTGAGCCACCCAGGCGCCCCTATGATAAATCTAGATACGTGGTTATCTTGAGATCCTTCCCTCTCCCCCTTATCCTTCCATAGAAGCTTCTTGACTCTTCTTGAGCTTTCACTCTTCCATAAATATTAGCCTGTTAAATTGCTCAAAATACTCTGTCGACATCTTGACTGAAATTACATTGACTGGGTGGCTCAGTCAGTTAGACGTCCAAGTTCGGCTCAGGTCATGATCTCACAGTTTGTGAGTTCGAGCCCCATGTCGGGCTCTGTGCTGACATCTCAGAACCTAGAGCCTGTTCCGGATTCTGTCTTCCTTTCTCTCTGCCCGCCTCTGCTCACACTCTGTCTCTCTCAAAAATAAACATTAAAAAAAAAAAAAAAAAGGAAGAAATCACATTGAGTCAATAAATCAGCTTGGCGATTTTGACATCTTTACAAAATTGAGTTTTCCAGACGATTACATATGATCTCTATCTGTTAGGTCTCCTTTAACCTCTTTTGATGAAGTTTCATATTGTTCTTTGTAGGGGGTGCCTGAGTGGCTCCGTCGGGAAAGCATTCTACTCTTGATTTCTGCTCAGGTCATGATCTCATGGTTCATGAGTTTCATTTGCGCTGTCAGCATGGCACCTACTTGGGAGTCTCCATCTCTCTCTCTCTCTCTCTCTCTCTCAAAATAAAGAAACAAACTTTATATTACTCTTCGTAAAGATTTGATCTTAGGTATATTACATGTTTCCCTCTACTCATTTGGAAGTTTACACTCTACTCTTTTATTTATTGCCCTTGAAATTTTAACATGCGTGCTCAAAGTCTAAAAGTAATATCTTAAGCACCCCTCTGAAACAATGCAAGGGTGGAGGGGCAAGAACTGGACTGGACGGCTGGGAGAGGAAGAACTCCTACTTCTAGAAGGGTCCAGGGGCACCTGGGTGGCTCAGTCGGTTGGGCGTCTGACTTTGGCTTGGGTCATGATCTTGCAGTCCATGAGTTCAAACCCTGCATCGGGCTCTGTGCTGATGGCTCAGACCCTGGAACCTACTTCAGAGTCCGTCTCCCTCTCTCTCTGCCCCTCCCCTGCTTGCACTCTGTCTCTCTCTCAAAAATAAAATAAAAACATTAAAAAAAAAATTTAGAAGGGTCCTAAGGGAGACCCGGGTGCCTCTCTGAAGAGGTCCTCAGAGATGACCGAGTATTGGAGTAAAGGAACTTTGCCTGCACTCTGTCTACCGAGACCACATAAGCAGAGGCCTCAGCACTAGGACTGAAATGGCACAGAGCTGGGGACAGTCCACGGACCACCCCCGGCTTCCCGGGGCCTGTCAACTCTGACCTTCCTCCTTGCGCCCACATGCGGTGATGTCTACACTCTCCTCTGCTCCCAGGCCCTCAGGCCATGCACCTCACCCCAGGTGAATTAGGACACGCGATCAAATCTGTACACTGAGCTGTGGTTTTGGTTTGGTTGATTTTCTTGGTCGGGTGTTTTCTTTACTTATCTTAGGGTTTTGCTTGCTTTTGTTACTTTTTATTATGGAAACGCGCACATAAAAATAAAAGTCAGAGGAAACCGAATAATGGATCTCCACTAACCTTTCACCCAGCCTCTCCGGCTTACAGTGCATGGCCAGTCTTGCTTCATCTATACCCCCCCGCCCCGCCAACTTCCTCTCAACAACCAGATTTTTTTGGAGCACATGCCAGATGCCGTATCATTTCATCTGTAAGTATTTTGGTACATCTGTCTAAAAGATAAGGAATCTTTTAAAAATGAAGATGACCACGGCACCGTTAGCGCATTTAAAGACGTTAACAGTTCTGTAATGTCATCAAATAGCCAAAGTCTACCTCTCCCTGATTTTGCTTATGTGTTTTTTTACGTGGTTTTTGTTTGAGCCCAAAGCCACGTGGATCCACAAATTACAACCAGGGGATGTGCCTCTTAATTTCCTTTTGTGAAAGTAGGAGTCAGCAACTACCCTCTAACTGCCATCCAGCCATTGCCTGTTTTTGTATGGCCTGAGAGCTAACACTGGCTTTATATACTGTTGAATCGTTTATAGGGATGTCTGGTTGGCTCAGTCGATTTCCGTCCGACTTTGGCTCAGGTCATGATCTCATGGATCATGGGTTCGAGCCCCACATGGGGCTCTGTGCTGACAGCTCAGAGTCTGGAGCCTGCTTTGGATTCTGTGTGTGTCTCTCTCTGTCCCTGCCCCACTTGTGCTCTGTCTCTCTCTGTCTCTCAAAAATAAGTAAACATTTAAAAAAATTTTTTTAAACACAAAAATATCATTTATAGATTTTTGTAAAGTTTATTTATTTATTTTGAGAGAGAGAGACAGGGAGAGAGAGAATCCCAAGCAGGCTCTGCACTGTCAGCACAGAGCCTGATGTGGGGCTCGATCCCATGAACCAAGAGATCGTGACCTGAGCTGAAATCAAGGGTCAGATACTTAACCGACTGAGCCACCCAGGCGCCCTTATTCTTAAACCACTTAGAACATAAGAGTATTTGTGTCATGTGAGAATTATATGAAATCCAACTTTCAGCATCCATGTTTGATTTAAACATCACCTTTAAATCCCCTTTATTTCACCTTTAAAAGCCCTTTATTTTCAGACCGTGTTTGGCAACTTTCGCACGACAAGGGCAGGGATGTGTAGTTGCTGTGGCATCTGAGACTTTATGGCCTTCAAAGTGTAAATATTTACTCGCTGGCCCTTTACAGAAAACGTTTGCCAACCTCCAATCTTACCGGCTTCTCCTCCACCTCTTTTCTTCCCTGAAACTTTTTCATTGAAGTAACGGGGATGCTGGCATGGGCACCCTACGTGCTAAAATTGGAACAATACTGAGATGATTACCATGGCCTCGGTGCCAGGATGACACACACATTTGTGAAGCGTTCCATATTTAGAGGGAAAAAAAAAAAAACAAACCCCAGAGAACCAGAGTTACTTGTCTTGTACAATACAATCATTCATGCCCTATATTCCTAGACACTGGTAACTAAGTATAGAGACTCCATCAAATTCAGCTTCGGCGACTTTTTCTTCCAGAGGATTCCATTAGCGTCCATGTGTTCTTCCATCAGGAAGTGAATATGTCTGCCTCTGTATCTTTCTGTGATGTCACCAACCGTTGACGACCAGCGCTAAACTATTTTGAGTTCCAGTAGCCAAAAGTGACTGGTGAGTGACCAGAACTGTCTGGGATATGATGAGGTCTGCAACCCCACGGGAAAGAGGGAGTCAACATACATGGTCAAGAGCCATGGTTGGGAATAAAAATCAAGCTACATCAAGTTTTTAGGTTGAGATTCTGCAATAAACTTATGTTCCATGGAGGAGGGAAGAAGGGTCGTAGGCTATACATCAAAGTAATGAGAAGTGTCGTGTTAGCCTTCGGAGGTTACTGGTGATGCTTGCTCTTTCCCTCCGTTTTACAGTATTTCTGTCCAGATGGTTTGATCTCTTTGGGAGAAAAAGAAGTCGGCTCTGTCCTATTGGCTCTCCCCTCCAAGGGTGTGTTGTCTCTCCAATTAGACTGGAAGCTCCCTGAGAGCCAGAGTGACTGCTTCTCCCTTTAACAGCCACCGCACCCGGTCATGCAAAATGGCCGCAACCATGAAAACGCACAGGGCAAAAGAGAATCGGAATAAATGGCAACTGTTTTCTCCAGAGTGTATTAACATGCTTCCAGACAACAGCATCTTTATTCCTTCAATAAGTGCTGATCGAACATTGATCAAGGCCCTGCCCAGGCTCTATCCAGGCCGATTCTTGCACCCCCACATCCTCCAAACTGGTCTCCACTGGAACCAGCCAGCTCACACACACCCCCACCCCAGATTACCCACAGCTTCCCTGTTTTTCCATGAATGCACCAGACTCTTCGCAATCCATTGGTTCAGGAGGCTGGAGTCTTCTGTTTGTGCGTTTGTTTTCCAGCTCCTTTTCCTCATCTTCCTTATCCAGCCACCTGTCTCATTCTGTGGATTCTTCCTCCCAGATTTCTGCTCATTATCCCCCCATTCCGTTCCAGGATGGGTCCACACTGGTCCCGAGGGAAACAGGATCCATGAGAGTTTCCAGTGACCTAGAAAGGGAATCAGATAGAAGAAAGGGCTAAGATGCAGAGCAAAATAGGTTCATCTGTCATTGGTCCCTCCCTAGGCCCAGAGTTACACCCATTCAGCGGCAGGGATTGGGAAAGAAGCTGCTGGATCAGAGAACAGGGGAGAGTGAGGAACCCTGAAGTCCCTGACCGTGGATTAAGTTTCCCAGGCTACGAATTGGTTATTCATAGATAATCAGGTAAAATCGCCTCGGTTACAATCCTCAGCCAGTTAGAAGAAAATGTGCCTAGTGTCTGCTTGGGCCAGGACTGCTGGGGAAGCGACAGAGAAGGAGGTGGCAGCTGGACAGGAGCCATAAACCACAGCTTGTTACAGTCATTCATTCTTTAAATACATTTTGAGCACTTGCTCGGTGTCGGGCGTTGCTTGGTACTGAGGGTGTAAGAATAAATTTGCCCTCATGGAACGTATAGTCAGGAAGGAGGGGGAGGGAGAGACAAACATTAAACGTTTCTTCAATACAGAATGATGAGTATGGTAAGTGCTCTGAGGGAAAAGTCCAGGGGTAGGGAGCTGGGGTGGGGGTGGGGGGCCACCAGCCTGGGGCAGGGGAAGCCCCTCTGGGTTCAATGTCAGGGTCAGCAGCAGCCCTTTCCCCCTCCCCCACAAGTTCCCCTCACTCTGGCTCAGGAAGAGGGATTTTCCCTCTCCCACCCCTGGACAGACCAACGGGGTCTCATATTCGGTCTTGGGGGTCCAGGGTGACACCGGTTATAGGAATTTCAGGCTGAATTGTGCTCCGCTCCCAAAAATCATTATGTTGAAGTCCTAACGCCGGTAACTGTAGAATGAGACTATATTCGGACAAAAGGCCTTTAAAAGGGTCATTAGGGTAAAATGAGTTCCTATGAGTAGGATCCAAGATGACTGGGCCACTTACAAGAAGAGATTAGGTCACAAACACACAGATCAAGGAGCGACCCCTCTGCAAGCCAAGGAGAGGGGTCTCAGGAAAAAAAAAAAAATCCTTTCCGACACCTTGATCTTGGGCCTCTAGCCTCCAGAACTGTGAGAAAATAAACATCTGTTGTGCAAGCAGGCACAACGGGCAGACTAAGACACCCTCCGTCTGCATTCAGACGAGGACGGGGGACTGAGGCTGGGTTGGGGAGTGGGGGAGGGCACATTTGCCCCTGGCCCAAAGATCTGTGCAGGCTGGGAGACTGGGATGGGCCCCCTGCCCCTGCCCCACAGGATTCTCCACCTCGGCTTCTCCTCCACAGGGGGGAGGGGGGAGGGTGACCCTCTGATCGAATTTCCCAAGGCAAAGCGCCTTTAGCAGCCCAGCTCCTCCTACCTCCTACCCAGCAAGGCTCCTGGCTCTGCACCCCAAGCCCCGCCAGTGAAGCCCTAAAACAGTGAGTGCCTCTCACGCATCAACGTCACCTGGAGAGTGTGCAAATGCAGATTCCTGCGCCCTAGCCCTGCCCCCCAGAGTCTTCTCCAGTAGGTCTGGGGTGGGGCCTGAAAGTTTGCATTTCTACCAAGCCTGCTAACTAGCCACACTGCTGCCGCCCTTGAGAGGCTCTGACCGAGATGGTTTTTCCCGGAGGCGCCCCTGCACTTGCCCCTCGATTAGAGCAGCGGCTGACTCCTCCCTCCGCTAAGGCGCCCCGGGGCCTCGGCCCAGCCTGGTCCTGCAGAGAATTCCCTGCTGCCGGCGTGGTCGGATCCTAAGACCTCCCAACTCAAGATGAAGTTGAGAGATTGTGCTGCCTTGTAGAGGGAAGGCTTTATTGGAATTTGAACCAGAACTGGAGCGACTCTAGTCCAAAGAATCCTGGGGGATCTTGATAAAGATCCGACCCCCACCCCCCACGCGCCCCCCAGACACAGACCTCCCGTGGAAACACTCTTCTGGAGTCGCTCAATATATAGATGAGCAAAGGGAGTCACAGAGAGGGCAAGTGACTTGTCCTAGGGCACACAGCACATTACAGCAGCGGCTGGGTGAGAACCCAGGCTCCCTTCAGCACCGGGTGGGTCCCGCCCTCTGCACCTCGCTGCTTTTTCTGAGCTTCAAGGGGTGCCCCTCTCTTTCTGCCCCTTTCTCCCATCCCGTGCCTCCTTTCTGGTGACCGCAGCTGGGCCCTGGCATTTTTAGCCGAAGCCGAAATGGAGCCTCAAGGGACTGTAATCTTGCAAAAGGGAGAAAAGTGGAGGAAGGGGCAGGGAAACGAGGGGAAGAGATGAAAACCTCATGGCAGGAAGGGAGTAGGGAATGGGAAGCCACGGAACGGGGGGCCAAGAAGCGGGGGCGGGGCTTCTCCGGGGACGGGGCTTCTCCGGGGACCTGCCCACGTGCACCATCACCCCTGCCTTTGACTGGGGAGAGCTCCCATGGGAGCCCCAGAAACCACAAACCCTCCGAGGCCTTAGAAGAGCCTGCCTCTGCCCTCCCTCGGCGACAGCTCTGTGCTCCAGACCCGGGTGTACCCGGTGGGGGCGGGGAGCTGGTTGGCCAGCTGCTGAGTTAGTTCAAGCTTCCTGCTCCTGGACTCGGGTTTCTGCTGCCAGCCCCAAGCCAGCCGGTGGCACTGGAGCTGGGGTGTGGACCAGGGGTAGACCGCTGCCCGGACCTGCCCTCCCAGGCCGGCTCCAGGAGGCACTGGGGCCCGGCTGGGCCAGGTGAGGCTAACAGCTGGGAGAGCTGTCCTGGCGCCAAGGATCCCGCCGGGGGAAGGCGAGTCAGTGGGGGCAGGGCTCCTGGAATCCGGATCAGCAGGTCGAGCTGGAGGCCCTCCACCCCCATGTCACCCGGAGAAAAACCGGACCCACTTCCTGACACCTTCATCCTGCAGCCCCCAGTTTTCCACCCGGTGAGCAGCCACTGTGGTCTGGAATCTCCAGGTTTCGGGGCTCCCCCCACCCCAGCGGGGCCCAGACTCCCCGGCGGTGGGTGGAGAGGCCTTTAATCTTGGGCCCTTCTCCCCCTGCACCTGCCCACGGACTCTGGAAGGCCCTCCTGAGCTTAGCAAAGTAGCTGACCAGCTAATTCCCATTTGGGTGGGAACGATCGTTGAGCTCACAGGGTCCTCACATTTTAAAAGCAGTAGAGCCTGCCGGGAGTCAGTGCTGTGCTCCTGCTGCAAGACAGGGGGCTGGGAGGCTCTGGGCTCCGGGGTCGTACCCCTGGGGGGAGCCACTGAGTACCTAGGGTACTCTCCTCTCCAGCCTGGAAGAGAGTCAGGTTATCCAACTCAGGGATGGCCGTGGGGGTCCCCTCACTTCCTCCTCTTGCTCAGTGCCCTCACAGATTTTCTATTTTTTGTTTTCCTTTTAAATGTTTGCTTATTTTGAGGTGGGGAGGGGCAGAGACCGAGGGAGAGAGAGAATCCCAAGCAGGCTCCATGCTGTTAGCACGGAACCCAACACAGGGCTCGATCTCACGAACCGTGAGATCGTGACGCAGGTGGAAACCAAGAGTGGGGCGCTTAACCAGCTGAGCCACCCAGGCGCCCCCATGCAGATTTTCTGAAGTCTGGCCCTGCTTTACGGAAGGCTGACCGCCCAGCACACTCCGCCCTCCCCTCACTGAGCACTAATTACCACTTTCTCTTTACTTGGCCCTCTCCCCCCAGGAGAGCTGCATCAGGTCCCTAGTTATAGGCCAGGCCCAGAGCCTGGGAAGTGGGAGGGACGGAGGTGCTGAGCCCGGTCAGCTGTGGGCCCTCTGGAGCCTGTGGGGCTCCAGCAGCCTGAGTAGCGGGGTGCAGCCGCTGCCCAGGTCACGACCACTCCTCTCTTTGCACGCTGCCAGCTCCTGCCTGGAAGGCAGCACTGTTGGGGCTCAGCTCCTTCTAGATGGTTCGGGCTTCTAAAGGCTCCTGCGAGCTGGAGAACACACGTATGCCCACGCGTAGCCGCTACATGTTCACATTCGTTCTGCAGACACCTATTCAGAGCCCATGCTGTGCCCCGCCAGGCGCTGAGCACAGAAGGGGAAGACAGGGCTTCAGTTTTGAGCGGCCTGGGCCTCCCAGGCCCCTGGTCTCCCTTTAAGCCAGCCAACCACCAAGCCAGCCATGCGAGTGAAGTGTGCTGGGAACAGCAGGGAAGGGAAGGGAAAACTCGGGCGCCATAGTGGACAATGCTTGGAGAAGGTGTCGGAGAACCTGGAAAGTCAAGTTGGATTTCACAGCGTGGAGGGAGAGCACAGGAAGCAGGCCCGAAAAGGTAGGGACCGGTAAACGTGTGTGGTATGTTTTAGGAATTCCGCACAGCTTCTGTGTGGGGAAAGGTGAGCCTGGGAAGCAAGGCTGGGCCACCACTGGGTATCTCTCCAGGCGTCTATATCAAGGTCCCAACTTGTCCATCCCTCTGCCCGCCCAACCGCCCCCATTTTCTGGGCTCTGGCCAGTAAACGGTCCTCGAGAAACCTCAATACCAGGCTTCTAGAGGCCAAGATGGCACCCAATGGACAGCAAGCCTCGCTTGGGCTTGTGCCCAAGGAGCCGGGGAGAGGGGCAGGGCTGGTGCTCCAAGGGGGCGATGAAACTGAACTCGGCCTCCCCAGGGCAACGTGGCTTTGACATGTGAAGGTCCAGGAAAGGGGAGAAGGTGGAAGAGAACAGACCTTTCAGAGAAAACTGATTTTTTCCCCATGAGGGCGGTTTCTGTTTGGGGCCGGAGAGTCGAGTCGTCTCGTTCCTCTTCTCCCCCCACCCACCTGGTCCTAGTAAAGCCCTCTCTCCAACCCTGTACGGATAGGTCTCTCCCCCTTGTTCAGGTGGTTCCTTACGTGACGACAATTTTCGGCGGCCTGCGCGCAGGCAAGATGGTCACGCTCCAGGGAATGGTCCCTCTCGACGCACGCAGGTGAGGGCGTGCTCCGTGGGGAGCTGGCGGCCCCTCTCTGCCTTCGGGGTCCCTGGGGGTCTCTGACCAGGGGTGCCCACCAGGTTCCAGGTAGACTTCCAGTGCGGCTGCAGCGTGCATCCCCGGCCGGACATCGCCATCCACTTCAACCCTCGTTTCCACACCACCAAGCCCCACGTCATCTGCAACACCCTGTACCTCGAGCGCTGGCAGGCCGAGGCCCGGTGGCCCCGCCTGGGCCTGCAGAGAGGAGCCAGCTTCCTCATCCTCTTTCTCTTCGGAAATGAGGAAATGAAGGTGAGGGGGGAGGGGGTGGGCCTCGGGGCCTAGAACCTGCTAGACACGGCGATGCCCTTCCGCTCCCCCTTCCTTCAGCTGGATGCCCCGGGTCACTGCGTTGAGGGGCATTGCCGGGAGGGCTTGAGAACCAAGAGGCCCAAGCAGCCGCCAAGCCCAGTTCCAAGCTGCCCCTGGGCCCACACGGCCTGGTACACGGGGCAGCAAGAAGGCCCTGTCGTGCCTGGCCCTCAGGGGGCGCCACCGCCACGGTCATAGCAAGTACCTGGAGAGAGCCTGCGCTGTGCAGGACTCTGCTCCAGCCCTTCGATATCAGCTCACTGAATCCTCACCGCGTCTCTGATGAGGTGGGTCCCCACCAGGGAGGGGAGCGGAGCAGGGGCAGAGCGGGCAGGGGGCAGGGAGAGAGAGCTCCACCTCGAGGCTTTCACCGCTGATGTGAACTCCTGCCAGAAAGATGCCAGGACCTTGACCTCCCCGGGGGGAAAGGGGAGCTGGAGGGAGCCAGCAGTGGACAGAGGGCCCTGGGGTGTAGGGGTCACGCGGCCTCCTGGACCTCTACTTCCTCACCTGTGGATGGGGCTGCTGGGGCCACTAGGGCAAATGAGGAACAGCGTGGGGAAAGTGCTGTGTCCCAGGCAGAGGGGCACAGAGGGACAGTGAGAGGTGCATTGGTTCCAAGGCCAGGTCTGCCGCCCGCCAGCTGTGCAACCTCGGGAAGGTCGCATAAGCTCCCCAAACCCTTGGGCACCTCGTCTGTAAATCGTGCCTGTCTCTTAGAGCTGGTGTCAAGTTAAATGAGGGACATTCCAGGTGAGGTGCCCACCGTGGCCTGGCACGTATCAATTCAGTGTGCATCCAGGGCTGCTGTGCTGTCTGTCTGTCCCTCCAGGTGAGCGTGAACGGACAGCACTTTCTTCAATACCGCTACCGGCTCCCGCTGTCCCGTGTGGACACCCTGGGCATATTTGGTGACATCTTGGTGGAGGCCGTTGGGTTCCTGAACATCAACGTGAGTTCCCTTGGGGCCAACGTACATCCAAGTGGATGCCTAGACAGGCCCAGGTCCCCCTGCCGCCCCAGACAGGCCCTGTCACACCAGTTACAACCAAGGCGGAAGGGGGCCATCAAGGTGTGGGATGCGAGCGGGATGAGAAGGGGACCACAGAAGGGGACCCAAGAGCAATGGCCAGGCAATGAATCACTCGGACACTTGGCACCATGGGGCCCAAACAGCAGCTAGCTATGCCATTCGCACCCGAGGAGCTTGTTAAAAATGCAGATTCCGAGGGGCACCTGGGCGGTTCAGTCGGTTAAACGTCCGACGCCGGCTCAGGTCACGATGTCGCAGTTTATGAGTTCGAGCCCCGGGTCGGGCTCTGTGCTCACGGCTCGGAGCCCGGAGCCTGCTTCACCTTCTGTGTCTCCCTCTCTCACTGCCCCTCCCCTGCCCGCGCTCTGTCCTTCTCTCTAAAAACATAAGTAAACATTAAAAAAATAAATTAAAATCCCGTGTGTTGCTTTTTCTCTTTCCTGACAGCCATTTGCAGAGGGCAGCATTGAGTATCCGGTCGGATATGTGAGTCTCTGGGGAGCAAGGTCGGCCTTTGCGGTTCCAGCCACACTCGCTGAGCCACTGAGCTCCCTCCTCCCCCCTGGCCTGACCTGGTTGATAAGAGCCAGCTGCCCCTTCCGTCCCTGCACAGTTGCCATGGATACCGCTGGCCCCACTCCAATCCCAAGCCAGCCTGGCCTTTCCTCTCCCAGCCCAAGCTGGGGTGGCTTGGGAAGATGAGTGGGGTAGGCTGGCTGCCCAGTATGGCCATCAGAAGATCCCTCTGGGGGGCGGTGGTGGGGGGGGTGCTTTCTGTTCCCAACTTGGGGAGGAAGCTGGGGTTGGCCTGCAGGACAGAAGGGGAGATGAGGCCCAAGGCCACACAATAAGTGAATGACAGACCCTCTCTCCGGTTCCTCCCCATTTTCCCAGAGCTGATGTGTGAATCCAAGAGGGCCCCCCTGGGGCTCCGATCATTCACCTGCATTGTCTTTAGAGAGATAAACCCCAAATGCCCTCAATTCTTAATAACAATATTAGGAGGCTCTCTCCCACTGAGCAAACACCACATGATCTCCATGCCCCCTCTCTTCCCTTGACAGCCCTTCCTGCTGAAGAGCCCCAGCCTGGTGAGTGACCTCCCGCCTGGGTCTGGTGGAGGTGTTGTCCTGGGAGGGCACCCCCCCACCCCGTGGGAAATGGCCTCAGCACCAAAGTCTCCCCTTCCTTTATAGAAGAAACCTGTGGGCTGCGGGTGGGCCAGGCTGCTTCCTGCTGAAGCTCCCGCTTCTTGTCTTTTCTCCATTGATTCTGCACACAATTATTTGATACTCTTCTGTGCCAGGCCCGGTGCCAGGCTCTAGGATAGAGGGACTAGCCAGTCTCAGCCCTCCAATGGATCGCAGGCTGGTGGGGGAGACAGAGCAGTGAACAGGCCATCACAATTCAGGGTGCCGCGCTGGGGGACATACCTGGTGCTCGGGCCCCGGGAGAGGGGGGTGGCCACAGAGCTCTACCCTGAAGGGCGAGGGAGAGTCGAGCGCAGGAGACCACGCATGCAATAGGTGTTTCATAAATGAGCAAAGCTGAGTCTTCTCCTGGCTGCAGGCCTGACGTCAGACTTCCCCCCCCCCTCCAGGGCTCCACGGCCCCTGGGGGGCGCCAGACCTCCCCAAGCCCCTCTATGTGTCCCTTCTCACTTATCTCCGTCCCCCTACAGGAGGTGCCCTGCTCTCGGGCCCTTCCCAAGGGTCTCTGGCCGGGACAGGTGATCGTACTGCGGGGGCTGGTCTTGCCAGAGCCAAAGGAGTAAGTATGCAGATGGGAGGGAGAGAGAAGCAGCTCTGAGCCACGCACGAGCTTTGCAAGAATTTCCTCTTTCGTCTCCAACACCACCGCTCAATCGCCGAGTCTGTGGTTGGGATAGGTGCTCAGGCTGCCTCCACGGCCCCGACAGCCCCAGTGCTGGGAGTATCTTCCCCGCCGGTACATCTGGGCGGGCCAACCAGCCTCTCGTCGCAGGTCCCAGCTGGGACTTCGGGAAAGGTCCTTTAAAGGCTCAGGCTGAGACCCAGAGGGCAAACTCCACCTCCCAGGGCGCCCCTGAGAGGAGGCATTGGGAGCTTGGAGCAACACACGGACCACACGGACGCTGCCTGACCTCTCCCACAGGGGGCGCTCCTGCTCCATTCCCTAAACCCCAGGGCTCCGAGCCAGACTAGTCTTTTCTTCCTTTCTCCCCTCCTTTCCTCCTTCTTGCTGGAATCACGCTGGATTCCCTGACTTTTCCGGGCCAGATCCCCCGGGTTTGACTTCTGCGGAGGACACTTCCTCCCTGTGCCCCCTCAAGGCAGTTTCTTTTCCCTTCTGGGCTTCAATTTCCTTGTCTGTAAAAAGTGGTCATGATACTGCCAGCTTCAGGGGTGGGTGCAGGCTTAGAATTGTGCCAAGCACATAGTAAGGGCTCCACAAATGTGGTAGTGGCACAATTATCTCCGCGGAGGGGCAGGAGAGGAAGGAGCGTGCCCCGTATTCTCCCTTTCTGTTTTGGTTTTGGTTTTTAAAGCACTGACCTCACTAGACTGTTGGCCCTGCACGCTCTTGATCAGGCCTGCGAGCTCTGGGACAGGCTGGCAACACAGCCCTGGAGGGCACCGACCTCCACAGCCTGGCACACCTGGGTTGGAATCCTGGTTTTGCCTCCTATAAACTATGTGCTCTTGGGGAAGTCACTACACCTCTCTGAGGCTGGAGTCCCGAGTTTCCCCATCAGAAGTAAAAGAGAAAGATCGTCTCCGTCGTAAAGGGAAAATGAAAAAGTTCCCAGCGATAGGAGGAACACCCTCCCCAACAAAACTTGGAGACACGACACCAGCTTTACATCCTAGCTCAAAGTCTAATGGTCATTTATTTTATTTTATTTTTTTGAGATTTAATGATCTATGTTAATTTTTTATCTTTTTTGAATCCAAATATATATTTTTTTCAGGAGTAGAATTTAGTGATTCATCACTTACATCTCCCTTACATATAACACCCAGTGATCATCCCAACCAGGGCCCTCCCTAATGCCCCTCACCCCCTCACCCCCTTAGCCCATCCCCCCACCCAACGCCCCACCAGCAACCCTCAGTTTGTTCTGTATTTAGGAGTCTCTTGTGGTTCGTCTCCCTCTCTGGTTTTATATTATTTTTGCTTCGCTTCCCTTACGTTCATCTGTTTTGTATCTTAGATTCCACATATGAATGAAATCATATGATATTTGCCTTTCTCTGACTTATTTCACTTCGCATAATGCACTTTAGTTCCATCCACGTCGTTGCGAATGGCAAGATTTCATTCTTTTTCATTGTCGAGTAATATTCCATTGAATATATATACATCTTCTTTCTCCATTCACCAGTTGATGGACACTTGGGCACGTCCCATGCTTCGGCTATTGTCGCTAGTGCTGCTATAAACATTGGGGTGCATGTGCCCCGTCGAAACAGCACACCTGTATCCTTTGGATAAATACCTAGCAATGCAATTGGTGGATTGTAGAGTAGTTCTATTTTTAACTTTTTGAGGAACCTCCATTTTGCTTTCCAGAGTGGCTGCACCAGTTTGCATTCCCACCAGCAGTGCAAAAGAGATCCTCCTTCTCCTCATCCTTGCCAACATCTGTTGTTGCCTGAGTTGTTAACGTTAGCCACTCTGACAGGTGTGAGGTGGTATCTCATTGTGGTTTTGGTTTGTATTTCCCTGATGATGGGTGATGTGGAGCATTTTTTCATGTCGGTTGGCCATCTGGATGTCTTCTTTGGAGAAGTGTCTATTCATGTCTTTGGCCCCTTTCTTCACTAGATTATTTGGTCTTGGGGTGTTGAGTTTGAGAAGTTCTTTATAGATTTTGGATACTAACCCCTTATCTGCATGTCATTTGCAAATATCTTCTCCCGTTCTGTTGGTCGCCTTTTAGTTTTGTTGACTATTTCCTTTGCTGTGCAGAAGCTTTTTATCTTGATGTGGTCCCAATAGTTCATTTTTGCTTTTGTTTCCCCTGCCTCTGGAGACATGTCAAGAAGTTTCTGCAGCCGAGGTCAAAGAAGTTGTTGCCTGTTTTCTTGTCTAGGATTTTGATGGCTTCCTGTCTTATGTTTAGGTCTTTCATCCATTTTGAGTTTATTTTTGTGTCTGGTGTAAGAAAGGGGTCCAGGTTCATTTCTCTGCTTGTCGCTGTCCAGCTCTCCCAACACCATTTGCTGAAGAGACTGTCTTTTTTCCATTGGATATTCTTTCCTGCTTTGTCAAAGATTAGTTGGCCATACTTTTGTGGGTCCATTTCTGGGTTCTCTATTCTGTTCCATGGATCTGAGTGTTTTTGTGCCAGTACCATACTGTCTTGATGATTACAGCTTTGTAATACAGCTTGAAGTCCAGGATTGTGATGTCTCCAGCTTTGGTTTTCTTTTTCAGGATTGCTTTGGCTATTCGGGGTTTTTCTGGTTCCATCCAAATTTTAGGATTGTTTGTTCTAGCTCTGTGATGAATGCTCGTGCTATTTTGGTAGGAATTGCATTGAATATGTAGATTGCTTTGGGTAGTATCGGTATGTTAACAATATTTGTTCTTTCAATCCATAAGCATGGAATGTTTTTCCATTTCTTTGTATCATCTTCAATTTCTTTCAACAGCCTGGACATTTCTCCAGGCCACTTCAGCCATGGGCCGCCCACATCAAGACATAACACGGTGCCTGGCATTTAGCAAGCCTGCAACAAATGTTGGCTGTTACTGTTGTTTTCTGGAAGCGACCGTGGCTTGAATTGGACAGAGAGAGGAGGAGTTAGAGGGCATGGAACTCGCCTGCGTTAAACATCTGTCCTTTCCTCTCCAGCCCTCCCCCCAATCACTGAGGCTGTGGGGGGGTGGCTACAGCTGCTAAGAGGTTCCACAGAACTTCTCTAGGTGTCTGTGGGGGGGAGCCTGTTACCCGGCCTGGGGCTGTGCTGGACAGGGCCAAGCTGGGGTGGGAACGCTGAATTCTTAGGCCAATGGGAAGACAAAGACTTTTCTGGGGAAGCACAGGGGCAAGGGTTTGGGGCTGGAGGCAGGGTCCCTGCCTTCCAAGCTTCTTCCCAGTGGTGAGCCCTTGCCGGCCCCCACCCAAGGCTGGAAATGTACGGGGCGTCCTCCTGGCCCAGGTCCAGCAGGATCCCTTTTCCACACGTTGCCCTCCCACGGGCATCCTGGCCTCCCAACTGTCAACCGCCTCCTGCTAAGGGGTCAGTCACCAGCAGCTTCGGGGGTTTTGTTTCAAAGGTGACTTTGGAAGCTCCCAAGACATGAGACAGAATCTGGCTCCCCTGTGAGGGGCAGACGCCAGGCAGCAGGAAGCCCCCCCAGATCTGGCGTCCTACATTGTTCGCATCGCAGCCCAAAGCCCCACAGCTCTTACCAGTACCAGAGTCAGTCTCGGAACTTCTTGTCCCCGTCGGTTATATGCGCCGATGAGCCTCCAGGCACAGGATTTCTGAGAGGACTCCGGAGAAGCTAACAGTAGGCGGTAAGACACCTCCTGTGTGCCGCGAACTTCTAGATCTCCCGTCCCTTATCTCCTTTGTTCCTATCGGTGGCCCTATGAGATAGGTATTGTATTACATAGCGGTATTTTTAATTTTATTTTTATTATTATTTTTTTAATGCTTATTTATTTTTGAGAGAGAGAGAGAGAGAGAGAGACAGAACGGGAGCAGGGAAGGGGCAGAGAGAGCGAGGGAGACCCAGAATCCGAAGCAGGCTCCAGGCTCTGTCAGCACGGTGCCCAACGCGGGGCTCGAACCCACAGACTGTGAGGTCATGACCTAAGTTGAAGTCAGACACTCAACCGACTGAGCCCCCCCCCAGGCGCCCCCATAGTAGTATTTTCTAAACAATAGATGGGATTCGCGTGCTTATTACGTGCCAGGTCCCGTTCTCACACTTTACCTGTGTTAACTCAGTTCTCACAACTCGCGAGGCAGGTACGGTACTCTTCTCCCCACTTTACAGATGAGGAGACTGAGGCACAGAGACAGTGCCTTGCCCAAGCTCGCAGGACTAGAAAGTTCCAGAGCAGAGCCGAAGCCGGGTAGCCTGGCTCTAACCCCTATAGCTATTTTCAAAACACTTAAGGCAACACCTGCCATTTGGTAAATACTGGTAAATACTGGCGACTACTGATACGACGATCCCCATCTTGCTGAAGGGGAAATGAGGCTCCGACAAGGTCACGTGCTCCCCCGTGGTCCCCGGCCCGTGGCTGCAGGTGTGCTCAGGTGTCCCCACCCCTCCGAGCCGCGGAACCTTCCAGCTGCTCTCCCCCATCCGCGCCTCCCCTCAGGATCCGGCAGCCACAGCTCAGGGGCGGCCCCTTCTCTGACCCCCCTCTTGCAGCGTCACGCTGAGCCTGCGGGACGAGGCGGCTCACGTTCCTGTGACGCTCAGGGCTTCCTTCGCAGACAGAACTCTGGCCTGGATCGCGCCCTGGGGGTGCAAGAAGCTGATCTCGGCCCCCTTCCTGTTCTACCCCCGGCGATTTTTCGAGGTCAGTCGGAGCCGAGCGGCCTCATCCCGTCTGGTGGGAGCCAAAAGCTGCATTCCCGTGGGGAGCCCAGGGGTGCGTCCTGGGGAGGGGTGGAGGATGCGGGGCTGGGGCCAGAGCCTGCCAGAGAAAACAACTGTGCCACGGCTCTCAATCCCCTACTCCCCAGACGCGGATTTAATTAATCGGGGCTGCCCCTGGCATTAGTGGTATATTTTTTTTTTAGATGAAATTTATTGTCAAACTGGTTTCCATACGACCCCCAGTGCTCATCGCGACAGCGCCCTCCTCCATGCCCATCACCCTCATTGGTGTTTTTTTTTTTTTTTTTTTTAACGTTTATTTATTTTTGAGACAGAGAGAGACAGAGAATGAACAGGGGAGGGGCAGAGAGAGAGGGAGACACAGAATCCGAAACGGGCTCCAGGCTCTGAGCGGTCAGCACAGAGCCCGACGCGGGGCTCGAACTCACGGACCGTGAGATCATGACCTGAGCCGAAGTCGGACGCTTAACCGACCAAGCCACCCAGGCGCCCCTCATTGGTGTTATTTAAAAAAAGAAAAAGCCCCCCTAATGACTCCAAAGTGCAGCCAGGGTTGAGCCCACTGCTCGAGGGCACACAGCCGGCACAGAGGGTGAAACTGAGGCCCAGGGCTGAGACGATCCTTGTGGAAAGGTCACAGTGATCTGGTGGCAAGCGGGGCACCCAGTCCTGCCCTTTCCCACCACCAGGCGCCCTACGGTTCCCGTCTTTGTGACCTCTGAGCGGAGGGCTTGCTGGGCGGGGCATCGGGCAGGCAGTGCGCCGCCTGTCTGTCCGTCTGGGAGCCTGCAGGGCCCTCCTGTCCATTTCCAGGTGCTGCTCCTGTGCCAGGAGGGAGGGCTGAAGCTGGCGCTCAACGGGCAGGGCCTGGGGGCCACCAGCGTGCACCAGCAGGTCCTGGAGCAGCTGCGGGAGCTCCGGATCAGTGGCAGCGTCCAGCTCTACTGTGTCCACTGCTGAGGAGTGAGCCAGGGGCCCCGCCAGGGAAGAGAAGGACCAGCCCACGCCCGGCACCCCTCCATGCGGCTCCGCTCTCCTCCCTTCGATACACTGTGCGCCTGTCCACCCCCCCACCCCCTGCTTTCGGAGGCCCCAGCCTGGGATTGGCACCCCCTGTGTGCACTCACATCTCATCCACAAGCACTCGGTCCCGGGGCCACGCTGTGTGCAAGGAAGGCTAAAAATGGCTCTCCAGCGGGATGGCCGTGTGCCCGGCCACGGTGCTACTGCTGTGATTCCTGGTATATGTGGGGCGTTCCTGGTATGTCTGTTTATACCATCTGATTCTGTGGTGGCCTCCACTTCCGGTGCTATTTTTCCTTGTATTTTCAGCTTGCCTGCTTGCTGTCGGGTTGATGAAATCTTTATCACCCTGCCTACCTTTTTTCTCCAAAACCCTCTCTTGTGTCACTGCTTTGTCATCCTACCTCCCGTCATCCCTCCCCTAACCCCAGCCACCCGAGGATCTGTTTTCCACTCCTACGTGTGGCCTGTTTTGGAAATGCCGTTATCAATGGAATCCTACAGTATCCGACCTATTGAATCTGGTTCCTTTCGTTGTGCATCATCGTTTTAGCTCCATCTAAGTAGCTGTCTAAGCATCAGGGACCAGTTCTCTTTGTTACTCAACAGTATTCCATCGTGCCACAATTCATTTACCGACCGACCCATCGAAGAACACTTGGGTGGTTCCAGGTTTGGGCAGTCATGAGTAGAGCGCTACTAAAAACGGTTGTGTACAAGTCTTTGATGAACATGAGCTGTAATTTCTCTAGGGGAGGTACCAGGTAGTGCGATTTCTGGATCATACGACAGAGGCACCTTTATCAGACACCGCCCAACGGTTTTCCAGAGTTATTTCAGAGCGGCTGTGCCATTTTGCATTCCCACCAGCAACGTGGGAAACTTCTAGCGGTTTTGCATCCTCGTACTTGTGATTGTCAGTGGGTTTTTTTGTTTGTTTGGGTTTGGTTTTTGTTTTTTAATTTTTTTAATGTTTATTTATTTTTGAGAGAGAGAGAGAGACACACACACACAGAGCGGGAGCGGGGAAGAGGCAGAGAGAGAGGGAGGCACAGAATCCAAAGTAGGTTCGAGTAGGTGTGGCAGCACAGAGCCCGATGCGGGGCTCGAACTCGCGAACCGTGAGATCATGACCTGAGCCGAAGTCGGACGCTCAACCGACTGCGCCACCGAGGCGCCCCTAGAATTTTGTTATTTTAGCTATCCTCATCTGTGTGAGGGGGATGTCATTGGCGGTTTTCATTTGCATTTCGCTAATGGCTGAAGATGCTGAGCCTTTTTTTATATGCTGATTTGCCATCCATGTAGTCTCTGGTTCAGTGCCTGTTCTCTCCTTTGCTGTCGTTGTTGTTATTTTTTCTAAGTAATCTTTACACCCGACGTGGGGCTCAAAGCTACCACCCCGAGATCAAGAGTCACGTGCTCCGCCGACTGAGCCAGCCAAGCGCCCCTCTTTTCTCCATGTTTTAACTGAGTCGTTGGCCTTTTTACCCTTGACTTTGAAGGGTTCTTTATACAAGCTGGCTAGAAGTCCTTGGTCAAATATGCTATTTGTAAAGAATTTCTCCCCATCTTAGCTTGTCTTTTCATTTGGTTTCTTCCACCGAGTATCAGTTGGGTTTTGGTGAAGTCCAGTTCAACAATTTTTTCTTTCACGGATTATCCTTTTGGTATCCTAGCTACAAACTCTTTGCCTAGTGAGAATTTCTCCTTTGTCTCCCTCTGAAAGCTGTATACTTTTGTGAAGTAATGAAATTGAACCAAGTAAATCCAGAGATCTAACAGGCTTTGTTAAACCATTCACGTAGGGCGAGCTCCCCATGTGGCAAGTAGAGAGGTGCTCCAAGGAGTTAAACAAAATGGAAGGTTCTTATTAGCAAGAAAGATTGGTCCAGGCAGGCCTGCTTTCTAGGGGAAAAGGCAAGGGGTCTTATCATGCAGATGACCTCATCTTTCTTTGGGGGTGGAGGACCCAGGTGCTCACTGATGCTGATGGAAAGAAAAATTTCCTGACTGACGGGTTGAGGCCACATTTCTGGGGGAGGCTGAAACTCCAATCAGATTGGGGATTGAGCCCCCGTTTGGGAACGCAATCTAAGCGACGCCATTTGGGGCCTGCCGTCTTCTTTTTGAGCAACCTCAATAAACCCAACTTAAATAAAAAGACTAGTCTGGAGGGGCGCCCGGCTGGCTCAGTTGGTAGAGTGTGCGACTCTTGACCTCGGGATTGTGAGTTTGAGCCCCACGTTGGGTGTAGAGATGACTTAAATAAATAAATAAATAAATACTTAAAAAAAAAAAAGACTAGTTCGTGGAAAGTAAGAACATGACCATCAGGGCTCGTTCAATTATTTTATGAAATGATTAGAGAGAGCACCTTGTTTTCATTACTTACATATTAACAACCCTCTGTTAAAAGGGAAGTTTATGCTGAACTACATTCCAAAGCCATCTCCCCGACCAAGGCACGGATATTTTCCCAGGGAGATCGGCGACTCCCTCCCACAGCCGCTCTCTGACTGCACATTCCAGACATCCTGGGAGTCCTTAAAACATGCCAGTTCCTGGTGCCCACCCCAGAGGGACGAAATCAGAATGTCTGGGTGTGGGGCCTGTGCCTCAGAATATTTTAGGAGCTCCCAGGAGATTCTGACATGCAGCTAGGATCGGGAATGACTGTTTCAGGCCCCGAAGACTCTGGACATTTCTGTACTTTTACATATGAAATTGCTCCAGGAAAGAAAAAGGCCCAGTGACCAGCCCGCTGAGAGCAGGGCTTGAGGGATGGGACCCCAGCAGGGCGGGGATCGAGGGTAAGATAAAGTAGCAATGCCAGAAAAGAGGGGGACACCCCAAATTAGGGAGCCAAGCCCCTCAGGCATACCAAGAGCGGGAGGGAGAGTGGAGAATGTGCCAGACTCCAAGGGACAAGATCTATGCTGATGAGCCTCAGGTAGACCCCGTGACCTCTCTGGTCTTCAGTTCCTTCACTGTAGAATGAGGATAAGTCATTGCTCTGATCACCCCACGGGGCTGTGGGGCTCACGTGGGAGCAGCCCTCTCAGCTTTCCAGCACTTTCCGACACATTTCATTCCTATAAAAACCCTGTGATGTATGTAACAGGATAAGGATGATGCAGGGCCGACCGGCCAAGTAATTTGTCAGAAGGTCACAGAGCAGGTCTCAGGGTCCTCGATTCAGGAACCAGCTCCTCCTGTCTCCTGGTCAGGAGCTGTCCACTGATTATCCTCTTGAACGTGGTTCCCAAGGCATAGAGCCCGAGTTCAAATCCTGCTGTCTCTACGAGCTTAGATGTCATGGCTTTGGGCAAATTCAGCGCATCCGCGTGGCAAGGTATGAACAGTTACATCAACCCAGCGGGATGGTTGTGAGTTGAGGAGTCAAAATTGCTTAAAATGCTGCGTGCTGACTTGGGACTCAATAAACGGTGGCTCTTGCCGGACGTGTGAGCCATCAAATGTCGCCCCCCCCCCCCCCACCCCCCCCCCCCCCCATGAGCAGAACCAGGCGGATGGCCCCGTGCTCCCGGCCACTCAAGGACATTCTCAACCAGGTCTCCAGGCATGGCGCTTGGCGCACCTCCTGGGAAGCCAGGGAGGTGAGAACGCGGGCCGCGTAAGGGATGTCCGACCCTGCTGCGCCTCTCACGGGGTCCCCTTGGCGCGGGGCCCAGATGCTAGAGTCTGGGAAAAGTGACCGGCCCTCCCACCCCCCAAGTCGTGGAGAAGGAGGGAGGGTCCCAGGACTACACGTGTGTCTGCTGCGCGCACGTTCATTAGATGTGTGTTCACGTGCCTGTGTGGTTGCGTTTCCGCACCTGTGTCGTCGTGACGCCATATGTCCCAGCATCTTTCCGACGTGTCCAAGCACCACCCCCAGAAGTCCCCGTGGAGTCCCTTCCCTCCTCGGAGGCTGACCCTCGAGCCCAGCACCACCCCCCCCACCCGCTCGTGGTGTCCATGGCCACGGTGAGGCTCCTCCTTGGATTCCCCTCCTGGCCTCGGGATGCCATTCTCTCTTGGCTGGTGTCTTGACCGGCAGCTCGGGCAGGGAGCAGGATCTCGGGGCCGGGGGGGGGGGGTCACACAGCTGGAGGCAGTGGGGCGGACGTCTGCCAGCCCGCCCTCCCATCCACACAACCTGAGGAGGAAGCATTATCGTCCCTTGTTCAAGTGCAGGAACCGGGGCTCCTGGACGGTGATGCCTGGCTCAAGGTCGCTTGTGTGAAAAGGCTGAGCTGGGTCTCTCCTCTGCCCACGTCTCCCACCGGCTGCCCCCCGTGGCCCTGCCTTCCACACCCCAGTCCTTGCCGTCAGTGTTCCACCCAGGACACCCCAGCTGCAAGAATCCACACGTCCCCGCCTCCTCTTCCTTCTATGTTCCCGATCCCGGGAACGACATCGGCACTCTAACCCTTTATTCCAGGCTTTCCAGTCCCCAAAGAGGGCCATCCTAAGTCTTCCATTCCCCTCACACACCCCTTCCCTCCACCCACCCTCCACGTCCACCCCCACCACCTGTGTCCAGTCCCAAAGTCCAGTCAATGCTAACTCTAGAAGTTTCTCCTGAATTCACCTCCTCGTCCATCTCCCACCCCCTGAATTGGCTCGGGGCAGCCCTGGCCCGGCCTCTGTGACCCCCACAGCCTCCTGACCGCCCCCTGCTACCCCACATCCCGTCTCCCCAAATCCCACTGTGGCCTTCCCAAAGGGTACATGTGGCCTCAGGGCACAGGGCACGCCCTTTGGGCAGCGGCTCCCAGGCCCTCCTGAGCGGCCCTTCCTCAGCCCTCCTCGCCCTCTGCCCACCCGGGATGACTGAATGGCGTGCCCTCCTCCTCACCACAGAGCTGGCTCCTGCCTCCGCTCCCCTGCACATCTGGCTGTCTCTGCTTCCCATCACCTGCCCTCCTCCCCCTCGCCCCCCACACCAGACACCCCTCTCGGAGAAGCTGCCCCCCAGGGCCCCAGCCTGGCTCGGCTGCCACTCCCTGGGGTCCCCAGGCCCCCAGGACGTCCCTCTGCATGGATCATGTCTCGTTGGCATCCTCTGTGCCTGTCTGCACCTCCCCCGGGGCGGGATCCTGTATGCTGCCCCTCCCCCCTTCACCTCCAGGATCCGGTGAAGGGCCTGGCTTGGCATGGGGGCCCAGGGATGGTGAACACGAAGGGGCTACTCACCTCATCCCTAAATGCCTAAGCCCTCACTCAGCTGGGGCGCTGTCAACAGGATCCAAAATCTGAGCTTGTTCCCTCCCTGGATGAGAAAACAGGGACACTGGGGAGAGGACAGCTCCCTTCCAGAGCGAGGCCAGACAGCCTTTGCTTTTCCAGCTGATAAGTAAGACATGCTTTTCAGGAATGTTCCATTCCCGGGAATCAATGCACGAACCCCCGGCTTGTTCCTTTTCAGCTGCACGCCACTGAGCCCAAAAACCCACCCCGCCTGCAACTTCAAAGACACAGAAAGGCGGGGCTACTGGAACCTGATAGTTCACGGCCTAGGCAAGAAGGTTCTGGAACGGAGAGGAAAAGACTGCAGAAGGAAGAGGAGGGACAGAGGTGCTGTGGGGGGGTAAGAACGTTTGGCCGGAGCAGAGGCTGCATGATGGGGATCAGTTCACCTCCCAGAGACCGAAGGTGTCCCCCCCTACAGACACAGCATCAAGGCTCCTCTGTGGGCTGCGTGGGGGCAAGCGGGGCCCCTAAGGCCCAGACAGACACAGCTTCTCAAACAAGAATCCGGCTCCCTTCGTGTTTCACTCACTGTGACTTCCCATCCCTACAGGCCAGGCATGCAGTCAAGCCCTGGGGACACAGACAGGAACTATCCACTCGGAAAAGACCTCATAGTCCGTCCCCCCGCCACCGCCTCCAGGGAAAAATAGGCTTTTATATAATAACGGCATGTTTCCACAAGTTTTCAAACCAGCAGCTGGTGCCCACTCTTCCCGAGCCCCGCAAAGCAGACCGAGGGAGCCAACCCCCAGCAGAGGTGCCCTTATACATCAAGAGGACCTCGGCGCAGACATCACCAAGCGGAGGCTGAGTAAGCCTGGCACCTGCTGATCGCCCGCCCCGCCTTCCATACGAACTCCGAGAATGTCACTCTTGGTTTCATTCTGCCCTGCTCAGAGCCCCTCGCTCACTCACCGGGCATTGAACCCAACTCGGAAGCCTGAGAGGTGACCGCGATGCACAGTCACACAGGGAGCCCTCACACGCGGAAGCAGGAGAGAGATACTGCCCCTGGGAAGCATCCCTGACCCCAGGGAGGGCTACATCCCGACTCCCACCTGCATATTTCATCAGCTTTGCTGGGGTAACAAACAAACCCCTCCCCATACCCCGTATCAGCAAACGCTTAGCTCTTCTCCTTCATGTAACCTGAGGGCTGTGGATCAGTGACGATTCTTCTGGGCTTAGCTGAGTTTGGCTCATCGAGTTCAGGCCTTCCACCACCAGGGGTTCATTCTGGTACCCCGGCTGAAGGGGCAGCCTCCAGCCGGGACGCGTCTTCCTTGGGACAAAGAGCACAGGAGCTAAAGAAGCTGAGCCTAACCGGGGCACCTGGGTGGCACAGTCGGTAAAGCGTCGGACTTCAGCTCAGGTCATGATCTCGCGGTTCGTGAGTTCGAGCCCCGCGTCGGGCTCTGTGCTGACAGCTCAGAGCCTGGAGCCTGCTTCGGATTCTGTGTCTCCCTGTAGCTCTCTGCCCCTCCCCTGCTCGTGCTCTGTCTCTCTCTCTCTGTGTCTCAAAAGTAAATAAAAACATTAAAAAAGCTGAGCCTAACCATGCACGTTCCTATAAAACTGCTCAGACGTGGGAAACGTGTGCTCCTTTGCTCCCATTGGTCAAAGCAGACCACATGACCCAGCCCCCCAGCCCAAGGTCAATGAGGAACATGGTAATGCTCCAGTCACATGATAATGGCAAGGATGTGTAATCTATTACTGTGAGGGAGTGTAGTGGGGGGCGAAAAAATCCAATCCACAGCAGGGACACTCTTTCCACAACCGTTCAGGAACTGAGCTCTCAGGAACTATTTGGTCAGAAGGGACTGGAGAGTGACAAGTGGGAGGCCCTGCATCTACAGCAAAAGCACAGCAGATGGGATCTAGATTAGGTGCTTTGGGGCACAAAATGTGCACTACGTCCCCGGGAACATCTTTGGCAGAAAGTAACTAAACTACAGTGCATTAGACAGTGAGGATGTAATACTCAACTCCCACTTGCTGTTCAAGAAGTCAAGAGATGGCAGTCCCAGGATTTGTCAGATGGTCTATGATGCCATCAAGCTCCCGGCCCCTGTCATCAGGTCCTTCTCAACAGCTACGGTATCAGCCCTCATGGAGGCAAAGCGGCTGCAGCAGCTCCGTATGTCACATTCTCACATGACAGCATCCAAAGGCAGAACAGACTTGTTTATCATGAGTCTCTCTTTTTATCAGGGAGCAAAATCCTTCCCAGAAACCTTGCAGGCAGCCTGGCTATTCACAGAGATCATCACTATTTGAGGGAGGGGCCCATGTTGGTTGTCTAGACAAATCAGGGATTCTAGTAGGAAGAAGACTGGGAAGTGTAAGTAGACGGCTATTTAAGAAAACAATAGTGTCTTCCATGGCTCTTGATTAAAAAAAAAAAAAAAAAGGATTCAAGAGTATCCACAGGCAAGAATGGCATTTAAACCCATCAGACTAACTCCTTCCAGAAGTTGGAAGCTGGGCTTCAAGCTGGGCTGCTTGAAGCGTTCATTTTACTCAGAGCTCTTTTCTCTGGTTTCCAAAGTCCAGTGTCTGGAAACAGTCATTCCGGGTGTTTTGCCAAGTTGCATAGCTACTCGTAACAAAGAGCTACCCGAAGCAGGTACTCCCTGAAATCCTCTTGGGTGTACGTTCTAGGTTTTGATAGTTCCAGCCTCGGGGATCCTGCTTTCCAACGTAGAGTCTAAAACACGACATTTTTCCCTGGGTTGCAAACAATGACCCGGGTTCTGTTGTCACACGCACCCACATGGGTCTTGGTCTGGTCGTGAGTTATACCGAGGAAACACGAGAAGTGTCCAGAACTAGTTTCGCTGATGCAAGATTGTGTTTGGCTTCCATTTTTACTCAGGGAATTGCTTTCATCTGGATCTCTCTGTGTAAGAGCCCAAATTAGGATCAAAGGCAATACAAGGATTCCGCCAAGTGTTCGATACATCCGTCCCAACTATGCTTTGGGGAATAAGTGAAATAAACAAACATAGGACACATAGGATGGGTTTGCAGCCCCGCCGAATGCATTGCAAGCTGGAAAATCCCATTTGTAAACGTGGTTGTCTGCTAGATCTGATAATCCAGGCATCTCATTAGCTTTAGGCCAATATTTTTTTACATCTCTGAAAATTCTAGACGTTGTCCTCTCGGGAATCGGTTTCCTGATACCTGTCACAGATCCTCCAGGGGGAAATCGGGATGATAATTGACAGAACATACTTGTGATATTTTCATAGGGCTTTTCTTCAAAGTAGGTCTCCTTTACTCAAGGAGATCTGGGTCTGTGATCTGACTCAGGTCTGGATGTTGGGTAAAAAGCACTCATCAGGCCTCTGAACATCAGACCTAAGGTTTTCTCAGCTGTGCAACTCAAGTAAGAATGAGTTGGGTGTTGGGGCGCCTGGTGACTCAGTCGGTTAGGCATCCAGCTCTTGGTTTTGGCTCAGATCGTGAGCTCACGGTATGTGGGTTCGAGCCCCGTGTTGAGCTCCACACTGGGGAGCCTGCTTGGAATTCTCTCTTTCCCTCTCTGCCCCTCCTCCACTTGCTCTCTCTCTCCCTCAAAATAAATAAATTTAAAAAGACAGAGGGAGAGAGAGAATCCCAAGCAGGCTCCATACTGTCAGCACAGAGCCTGATGCGGGGCTTGAACACCTCCATCTAGCTAGCTGTCCTAGTGTAGAGGCTTCCTGAATACCCACTCCTACTGCCCACCGTGCCGACTCACCCAGTGTTCTAACACCAAAGGTGCATGGCCAGAAGTTAAAACAAGATACAACGGTCTTATGGAAGCATAAGAATAGCAGAGAAAAAATAAGGTGAGAGATAAGCAGAGCCAGAGGCTAGTCTACAGAAGATCCTTCCAAATCTTAGAGCTCATATACGAAGGGAGCTAGATACAGGTTTTCCCAGACTTGACCATCAACCAAAAACGCATGTAATATTACCAATGGTGAACGGAGAAGGTGAAATGAACTGGATCCCAGAACAATGACTCAGAAGAATTGTATGCTTTCACCAAATTCTTGCCAGCCAATCCGAGCTCACAAAATGGATCCTCCAACCCACGGGCTCCTTTGCCACCCAAGTTTGGGCAGTCAGCCTAGCCTTGAGTGGAATCTTAATTGCAAGGGAGTCCAGGAAATGAAGGGTAGCGTAGCCTTGAATGGAATC
>NC_064808.1:7526219-7595655 GCF_023721935.1 Panthera uncia | reverse complement strand
CCTTGAATGGAATCTTAACCGCAAGGGAGTCCAGGAAATGAAGGGTAACCATTCTTAGCCTTTATAATAACCCCTGATTGAAACAGGTACTAAATTAATTCATAATATCTGTCGTTCAAGGTAAATGGACTGATTTGATGTCTCCCTGCCAGACACTGCGTGGGTTATATTACTCGTCAACTCAGCAGGAAATAAGCCATCGGTGGAACCAAATGCAGGGGGTGAGAAAGCTTGTTATGATAATGACTCCTCTATGATAATGAACATAGTGTCAGAGGTGTGTGTGTGTGTGTGTGTGTGTGTGTTTAGGGAGCACGCACATATATGAAGAGGTGTTGGGTAACTTGAAATATCTGTCTTTGGGTTGTTTATTCACAGTAAAAAACATACTCAATATCCGAGATCATTCAAAATGAATTTTAATGATACCGAGTCTTCGTGGGGTAAAATGTCTATTTTTTGTGGTATACAAAACTGTGCCGCCATGGAGGGGAACATGGTTGTTTTATTGACGGGGTTCCTCGGTTTTTTTTTTTCCGTTAACTTGCAAGAATTATTTTTCAAATTTCCATCTTTTTAAAATCGACCTTTGTACGGAATGTTCCGACCTGTCCGCAGGTTTATCTCTGAACGCTCTATTTTGATTCATTCTAGCTTTGAGCCGACATCATCTCTAATATTTCGTGGTTTGGCTTGTATATTTCCTCTTCCTAGCCATCATTTTTACCTTGACTTAGGTATTCATAAACCTCTATTTTTCCATATAAAAGTTACAGGGACTTTGGTCTCTCAGAAAGAATCTAGCTTAGGTTTTGGTTGTTGGCTATCAGATAAATATTAATCAAGGCCAAAGGCATCAATAATAGCAATCCAGGATGTTTTACGATCACAAAGGTTTCCTTCATCATCCCCCTCCCGGCTTCCAGTGCCTGCGTAACCAATCCAAGTCGTCAATTCCACCATCTCAAATACCAAAGGTTTTCGTGAGTGGGCAGCAAGAGCTGGAGCAGATTCTGGCTCATGATTAAGGAACAGAGGCCACATTTTCATTACCCACACGGATGGCCCAGTGCTCTTTGTCAGAATACGCCATTTCAAGCAGATCTCTGGAATTTGGCTCTGTTAGGATGTCGGTTACCAGAGAAATGGAGAGAGGTCGATCTGAGCAGACAATCGATAGCCCAGTAGACAGGAAAGAGAAGCTCTCCTCACAGATGAGACCCCTTCCCCGCTGTCCCTGTCAGTGCAGGGCTTGATCCCTTGATCCTGGGATCATGACCTGAGCCCAAATCAAGAGTCGGATGCTCAACCGATTGAGCCACCCAGGCGCCCCTAGCATCTGACTCTTTTTGTTTTTAATGTTTATGTATTCCTTTTGAGAGAGAAAGAGCACAAGCAGGGAAGGGGCCGAGGGAGAGGGAGAGAGAATTCCAAGCAGGCCTGACACTCAACTGGCTGAGCCAGCCAGGGGCCCCAAGACTCTCGATCTCAGCTCAGGTCTTGATCTCAGGTCATGAGGTAAGCCCCGCGTTGGACTCCATGCTGGGTGTAAAGCTTAGTGAAAAAAATAAAAATAATATATTGAGCATTCAGGTTGTTTCCAAGTTTTATTCTTATTAAAATGACGTTCTGAATAACTGTACCTTTGTCTGGTTAAGAAAGGCCACATCGGGGGCGCTGGGTGGCTCAGTGGGTTGAGCGTCCGACTTTGGCTCAGGTCATGATCTCGCAGTCCGTGGGTTCGAGCCCCGCGTCGGGCTCTGTGCTGACAGCTCAGAGCCTGGAGCCTGCTTCGGATTCTGTGTCTCCTTCTCTCTCTGCCCCTCCCCCACTTGTGCTCTGTCTCCCTCTGTCTCTCAAAGATAAATAAATGTTAAAAAAAATTTTTTTTTAATAAGAGAAAGACAACATCACTTTCTGAGTGCTTCCTTTCTGCCAGGCACTTACGGGCTTACCTTTTTATATATAACCTCACTTACCCACCTCCATCACCTCAAAAGGTAAGTATTATCATCCTTATTTTTTCCGTTGAGCCTTCAAGAGATTAAGCAACTTAGCCAAGGTCTCTGCTGAGCTGTTGTGCAGCCAGGATTTGGAACCAGGCTCACAAGGTGCAAAGACCCAGCCCGTCTCTGTTGACAGGCTGAAAGGTGTGGATCCTTTACACACAGGTTCTGTTCCTGACCTTTCTCTTACCTCCTGTCACCTGGCACATTTGAGACACATGACAGGGTTTACACACACAAGATGCAACTCAACTGATATAGAGTAAGTTCCATCTAGGAATAAAGGTCCGTATATAATGTCTTATTTCCACAAGGACAGGCTAATTGGCTCATCAGAACATAGTACTGACGTCAATTTCCATTCGAAACTCAAGGCTGCTGTTCAAATAGAAAACTGTTTCCCTGCCTGGAGAGGCCACGTGGACCACCCTGCAATGATCTTAACCAGGGTTAAAATTGCAACCTAGCCTCCAGGCTTTGGGGCTGCCTCGGACAAACAAACCAGACGAGGAAGGAAGATGTGTAGACTGAGCCGTAAACTTCCCCCACGAGGCTCTGATATTCCAGGGTGAATCCAGCCAGGGATAGCGGGGTAGAGTTAGGGGCTGGAGCCCGGGGAAACGCCCCCAGAGAGATGAGGAGGAAAAGCGTTTGTCCAGGGGTATGTGTGTGTATCGTGTGCCTGCTGGTTGTCTATGTGCGTGCGAGCGTTGTTTTTGTGTTTGTGCATGTGAATACACATGCCTCGCGGGCGAGCACATTCAGTGGGTCAGAGCAGCAGGTATAACCCAGGAGAAGTGGGAATTAGCTATTTTTCTCCCTCCCTCTTCTCAGGACCTAACACGGTCCTCCTGCCTACTGCGTCCATGGCCACATGACACGGGGATTCCCTTCCTCTGATTCCCTCTCCGGCCTCAGGACCCCCATCACTAAGAGCTGACTGTCTGGGAGACAAAAATTAACGGGACCTTAGTGCTGTGCTCCCACAGTCACCCCCAGAAGGAGCCCGTCTTCCTCATCCATTAAGTAACTGCAAATCCCAGCTTATATGTTGGCAGTAGGGAAAGGGATACAGACTGGAAGGCACCCTGATTCCCCGGAGGAATATCCTGACAGCGAAGCGTGTTACACTGTTTCAGAGAGACGTGCTCTATGTCCCCATCAGGAGGTTTTTGGCCCCAAGATATAGGACCTGGGACACCTGGGTGGCTCAGTTGGTTAAGCATCCAACTTCGGCTCAGGTCATGATCTAGAGGTTCACGGTTTGAGCCCCGCGTCGGGCTCTGTGCTGACAGCTCGGAGCCTGGAGCCTGCTTCAGATTCTGTGTCTCCCTTGCTCTCTGACCCTGCCCCACTCACACTCTGTCTCTCTCTCAAAAAAAAAAAAAAAATGAAAACCAGGGGCCCTTGGGTGGCTCAGTCGGTTAAGCATCTGACTTCGGCTCAGGTTATCTATCATCTTGCGGTTCGTGAGTTCGAGCCCCGTGCCGGGGCTCGGTGCTGACAGCTCAGAGCCTGGAGCCTGCTTTGGATTCTGTGTCTTCCTCTCTCTCTGCCCCTCCCCTGCTCACACTCTGTCTCTGGCTCTCTCTCTCTCTCTCTCTCTCTCTCTTTTTCTCTCACTCAAATAAACATTTAAAAAAATTTTAATGAATAAACAGTAAAAATAATTTAAGAAAAAAGGTACAGGATTAAATTCAAGCTACTTAAATGATCCAATTTTGCTTTCTACATACCATTATCCATTAAAAGGCACCAGGCTGCCTGGAAAAATGGCAGATTCCAGGGGAGGGACAGGGAAAGTAGAAGCCAAACCTGGATTACATTGCTTTGCCAGAAGGTAAATGTCATAGGTTGAATATTCTGGTTTGTCCCCCCCAAATTCATGTGTGGAAATCCTAACCTTCAACACTTCACAATGTATTCGGAGATGGGGTATTTAAGGGGGTAATGAAGTTACAATGAGGGCCTATGGGCGGGTCCTAACCCGACTGGTGTCCTTATGAGAAAAGAGATTAGGACGTAGACATGCACAGAAGGGAGACCGTGTGAAGCTCCAGGTAGAAAGCATCCATCTTCAAGCCACGAGGCTTCAGAAGACACCAACCCCGTGGACACCTTGGTCTTGAACTTCCAGCCTCCGGAATCACGAGAAGATAAAATTCTCTCATTGAAGCCACCTAGTCTGTGGTATTTGCTACGGCAGCCCTAGCAAACTGCACCTTCGACATGTATGAAGAATCCAATCACTTCTCTCTGGTCTATTGCCCAGAATACTACAGGCTGCTCTCGCTGCTTCTACCCGGGACCCCGCGGGCTATTCTCAACACAGGATTCAGAGGGAGTCTCTAAAAACTACCCGAATCAGGTCGCATCCCTGCCGTGCCGCGACCCTCCAGCGGATCCCATCTCATTCAGAGTAAGACTCAACGCCCTTAGGGAGGCAGCGCCGCCCCATGTAAACAGGGCTCACCGTACCTCTTGGCTGTCCTCTCCTGTGACCCGCTCCCTGGCTCCGGATACCCTGGCAGACACGTGTGGCCACAGGGCCTTTGCAATAACTGCCGCACTGCCCGGGACACTCTGCGTGTACATACACGCGAAGGGCTCGCTTCCTGCCTCCTTGAGTTCATGACTCAGGGAGGCTGTCCCCCCCCCCCCCCACACTACCTAAGATGGCACCTCCCCCTCAGCCCCAGCCCCATCCTCTTCTTCATTTGGCTCAGCGTGTGGCCATCTAACGTAATACCTCCCTTACTACACCTTCGTCCAGTCTCTCCAATGAGAAAGTCAGAGCCACGGTGGCACAGATTCGTTATCGCCTGACTTTGATCACGGGCGCGTGCCTACAGCGGTGCTTGGCACACAGGAGGAGCTCAGTGGGTCCCTGCTGAATAAAGGTGCAAGGCGAGGTTACACCATGTGCCGGGCACCGCGCACTTTAGTCATCTCCGAGTTCGACGCTGAGATAATCTTTGGCCTTTGCTCCCCAACCTGGACAGCCAGCACGGCCTCCCTCTTGTCCCCGCTGCCTTGCCCCCCCAACCCTGCTCCGCGGGTTCTCGTGGGAGGTTCATGCTCTGATCTCTTACCGGCTAGAACAAGGAAAGACCCTAGAAATATCCGGGCTGGGCAGCAAACCCGCGGAATACCTCCCAGGCCTCGCTGAACATTTGTCAGGCCGCGTCAGTGCCAAGAACTGCTCGGGTCCTGATCAGACCTGATAGCAGAGC
The DNA here is from genome assembly GCF_023721935.1 of Panthera uncia. NCBI lineage: Eukaryota > Metazoa > Chordata > Mammalia > Carnivora > Felidae > Panthera > Panthera uncia. Next base: position 7,590,416 of record NC_064808.1, on the reverse strand, counting down.
CCTGGAGGAAGAAAGGCAGGAGGGATGTGGCCGGCGGCAAGTCCCCCTGATGGGTAAGCACGGGAGGAGCCGCTGGGGGCAGAGGCACAGACCATCTAACAGACCACCTGCCGAAACCACCCACCAACTTTGAACCTGGAGACAGGCCTCAGCAACTGAAGTCCAGGGACAGAGGTGGCTCCAGCTGGGTCAGCAATGACCAGAGTCACCATCCCTCCAGAGGCTCCAGATCCGCAGACTCACAGCCTCTAGCCTGACCAAGACGAAGCCCTCCGTCTTAAAGAGGAGGTAACTGAGACCGGGAGAGAGAGGCGATTGCCCAAAGTGACACCGCTTGAAAGAGACAAGACCTTGCTTGTGACTTTGGTTTTTGTGGGGGTTTTTTTCCTTCTTCTTTTTTCAATTTGAACGTGACCTCAGTGCAGGGACGTGAATGGTCATGACTTATCAGGGAGGAAGGCTTTCCCCTGCCCTTTCAAGATCCTTTGAGCTGGACTGGAAATTAAATGGAGATGAGACAGATTAACAAGAGAAAATCAACATTAGCTTCGTACCTACAGGGAATCCACAACTATTTGGTCAGCAAATAATTGCCAGGCCACCCAGAGACGGTGAGACACAGAGGACTTAAATCAAACAGCCCTTGCTGGTTCCTCCCTGTTTATTATACCCGGTTCATGGCATAATGTAGTTATCTGTGGTGACAGCTCTCTTCCCAGAGCAAGCCTCCCGTCTAAATTCCTTTCGGCATTTGTGCGAGAGGACAAATGCTTTTCCTGAATCTGTTGCCAAATCTGATTGCCTTTAACTGAAAAATAACCTTCAAGCCAAGGTGGCCCGTCGTGGGGCAGCCTGCCCTTGGCCCCTCCAGTCTCTTCGGCTCCTTTTACAAATGAAGTTCACTTGGAAGCAGAATGGGTGGTGCCGTTCTGGGGCCAAGGCCAAAGGAGCCAATAGACCTTGGACCGTCAGAAGGTCTAGTCATGAGAACCAGGGGGCAGGGGGTCATGTTGGCGGAGGCAGTGCCCTCCCTGAGCCCCTGAGGCATAAGCTCCTTCCGATGGGGGCTCTGTCCGCATCACATCGGCAAGTCTGTTACATTCTCTGCCGGTCACTGAGTCAACTGCCCCCACTTTTCCTGCCAGATCCTATAGGGAACCAGCCTGGTTGTTTGCAAACGGTCTCCAGCCTCTGTGTAGCCTTATAACAAAGCTGTTGTGACAGCGGATGGGAAGGAGGTGAGTGAGGGCTTCTTCTGTAGAGGTGGCCTCGCCAGTGGCCATCTCCCCACCCCCCACCCCCTCCCCACACACACACACACTGCCCCTGGCCTTCCCCCAGGCTCACAGGGCCCTGCGGTTCACTGGGCAGCAAGAGCCCTGCCTCGGATCCAAGGAAGCCCACAACTGGTTTAGGACCCAGTGCTGGGGAGTGAAGGCGTGGGAGCGAGACAGGCAGGGGATCGTGGGAAAGCTTTGACTCCCAGGAGAAAAAAGAGACCAGTGATGAGAACCATCTTCCTTTGCCACTTTTGGGCATTGCCGGGTGAAAATGCGCCCCTCGGGGCTGCTGGCAGCTGACCGACCGCCTCCAGGGGGCTTTGAAGCTACAGCAAGACTAACTCTGTCTTGAATTCATTTTGCCTTGAACCCTTCTCCCTCCCTCGTTATGCCGCGTTACACCTGCTTGCACACTGTACTGTAAGCCTGAAGGGAAACTAGCTGACCTTTGAATTTTTGTTTTATTTAACAAAAAAAAAAATTTTCTAATGTTTATTTTTGAGAGAGAGAGAGACACAGAGTGTGAGTGGGGGAGGGGCAGAGAGAGAGGGAGACACAGATTCCAAGACAGGACCCAGGCTCTGAGCTGTCGGCACAGGGCCCGACGCGGGCCTCGAACTCACCCACGGGGAGATCGTGACCTGAGCGGAAGTCAGAAGTTTAACCGACTTGAGCCACCCAGGCACCCCTGACCATCAGATTTTACTGGGATGACTGCATTAAGACAAAACACGTTGCGCAAAATAATCAGCACATTCTGGCCTGTCACTCCCGAAACCCATGAGAAGCTTTTAGTAATCAATTCTGTTTGAAGTTTCTTAGGGAACCTGAGCCTGGCCCCCATTAATTGAAGACATCTGACTGCTCAAGCGCTTGTATGAGCTGGTTTCTCTCTTCACGTCTCTCCTGTAAAACCCCTGCCTGCACCGACACAGGAGGGTGGTTTATTGGGACATCAGAAGGCCATGTTCTGGGTTAGCTGACTCTCTCGAATAAAATCACTTTCCTTGTCCCAACACTCTTGTCTCTCTCGTGCAGCGAGCAGATCAGACCTGGGTTCAATAACGAGCCACAGTGATTCCATGATTTTGGGGTAAGTGATTCCCGGCTTTCCCTTTAGAGGAAATGTTTAGTCTCTCTTAAAAAAAAAAAAAAAAAAAAAAAAAAGTTTAGCATTGAGCAGTTTCTAAATGATGTCAAAAGGAAAGCGAAAGCAAAACTCAACTTTGGTGCAACAGCCGGCTCACCAGTGGCAAACACCACCAGCCATGAGCTGTGGCCATGGCTCAGGTAAGCTCCCTGGAACTTTCTGTTGGTGGCTCTACAGCAGGAGGGGGCCCCCTCCGATAAAGGCCTCAGTCTGGCCTTGGGCACAGTTAACCCCAGACCTCAGAAAGGCTTTAGAAGGCGTTTATGGAAAACTCTGTGTTGTTGAAAAGTCCCTTGCCCTGCAGGACGGTGAGGGCTTGGGGCTGAGGCTCCCGTCTGGCACAGGGTGGGGCCCAGGGGCCTCCCGTGGAAGAGCCGTGGGTGGGTGGCTGGGGGCTTTGCCGCCGGGTGGGGTGCATAGGCAGACGGGGACCCAGGACTTGGGAAGTGAGTGGATCCCCACCCCGCCAGCCTCCGAGCTCGCTCGGTACCTGCTCAGCTCTGTCCTTCCCTCTCTCCCGGGCATGTGTCCTGAATGTCAGCTTTCCTGGCTCTGGATCTCCCGTCCTGTCAGCCCTGCCAACACAAAATCCTGGCCCTATTGCCTGGGCAACTGTCTCCTTATTCGGGCAGGGCCCCAGATCACATTTGATCTGCCACCAGCTACCGTGGACAGTTTCTGGGCCCTACCTTATTTAGATATTTAATCTCGGAGTGAAAAATCCCCTTTTGATTCCAACATGGTGACCATCCCTGGCCCTGCCCCGCCCTGGCTGAGAGAGGGGAGTAGCGGGGAGAGGGTCCTGGCCCCGCTGATCTTCCAGCCCCTCTCCCATGGAGATTTCCTTTGCCCCCATGGCATGCCAGGCCCTTCACCGGATCCTGGAGGTGAAGGGGGGAGGGGCAGCATACAAGATCCCGCCCCGGGGGGAGGTGCAGACAGGCACAGAGGATGCCAGCGAGACATGATCCATGCAGAGGGAGGGGGACGTCCTAGGGGCCTGGGGACCCCAGGGAGTGGCAGCCGAGCCAGGCTGGGGCCCTGGGGGGGCAGCTTCTCGGAGAGGGGTGTCTGGTGTGGGGGGCGAAGGGGAGGAGGGGAGGAGGGCAGGTGATGGGAGGCAGACACAGCCATTCAGTCATCCTGGAGGGGGGGCAGAGGGCAAGGAAGGGCTGCTCAGGAGGGCCTGGGAGCCGCTGTCCAAAGGGCATGCCCTTTGCCCTGAGGCCACATGTGCCCTTTGGGAAGGCCACAGTGGGTCTTGGGGAGACTGGATGTGGGGTAGCAGGGACGGGGACAGTCAAGAGGCTGCGAGGTTCGGGGGGAGCCTGGCTGGTTCCTTCAGAGGAGCACGTGACTCTTGATCTCGGGGTTGTGAGTTTGAGCCCCATGTTGTGTGTAGAGATTACTTAAAATAGGGGCACCTGAGTGACTCAGTCGGTTGAGCGTCCAACTTCGGCTCAGGTCATGATCTCACGGTGCGTGAGTTCGAGCCCCGCGTCGGGCTCTGTCTGATGGCTCGGAGCCCGGAGCCTGCTTCGGGTTCTGTGTCTCCCTCCCCCCTGCCCCTCTCCTGCTCGCACTGTCTCTCTCTCAAAAATAAGTAAACATTTAAAAAAAAAAGAGATTACTTAAAATAAATAAAATTTAAAAAGACAAAGGAAAAAAGGAGGCTATGAGGATCTCAGAGGCAGGGACAGCGGCTGCCCTGAACCAAATCGGAGGGTAGGAGATGGACGAGGAAGCGAAGTCGGGAGAGACTTCCAAGGTCAGCGTTGGTTGTTGGATATTGGCAAGAAAAAGATGGTGAAGGTAAACTGACCCCGGGGCTCCGATCGGATGACCTGGAATGAGAGCTAGGGGGCTGTCGTTTGCTAAGATCAAGGCATAGAAAGGAAGACCAACTGAAAAATTCTCAACTCAGAAGCCGTGGCACCTGAGGGGGCAGGACGCTGAGGGGCAGGAAAGAGGCAAGGAAGGGGAGGAAAGCAGATGCCTGGTGTGGCCATGGACTATCAGAGCCAAGAGGTGTGACAAGGACTTGAGGGCCAGTCTGAGAAGCTGGTGACTCACCTGCCCGACTTGGCTGGGGAGGGTCTGGGGCTCTCAGCCTCAGTGAAGGGGTTTTGTTTGTTTTTTTGTTTGTTTTAATGATTTCTTAATGTTTCTTCTCTTTTGTTTCTTTTGAGAGAGAGAGAGAGAGAGAGAGCTCAGACAGGAGCAGGGGAGAAAGAGAGAGAAAGGGAGAGAATCCCAAGCAGGCTCTGTGCTCAGCATGGAACCTGACGTGGGGCTCGATCCCACGACCCTGGGATCATGACCTGAGCTGAAATCAAGAGTCGACACTCCACCCACTTAGCCACCCGGGCGTGGGGGGGTTTTACACCCCAGTGAAGGGGTTTTACACGCAGCTTGTGACGTCCACACTCTCAGGAGCGCGCGTACAATTCCCCTGCACGTGGGCGTTCACGCCCTCGGTGTTTTTACACGAGCATACCCAACACGAATCTACAAACCCAACACATACAACACACCCAGAGATGTGCATATACACAGAACACGCAACACACGTGCATATGACATGTGCACACACACACGTGTGCCCATGCACCCCCGTGCGATGCGGGCACACACGTACGTAAGAAATAATACACACGCGCTGAATAAATCTCCACTCTCCCATTCCACGGGGTCCTTTTTTCCAAGCTTCCAGCCCCCAGTCGTGGAGAAACCTCTAAAAGAGACAGAAGGCTGAGGCCCCCACGGGGGCTAGGACTTCCTTCCCATTCCAGGCTCTGACCCGGTGATGAGTATCGGCAAGGGAGTGGGGGGATCCTCAGGCCAAGCTACGGGTCTCTGGAAATATAATTTCCAAAATATTTTTTAACATAATGAGAGCAACCAGGGGCGGCCGGGTGGCTCAGTCGGTTGAGCGATCGACTTTGGCTCAGGTGACGGTCTCGCGGTTCGTGGGTTCGAGCCCCGCGTCGGGCTCTATGCTGACCACTCAGAGCCTGGAGCCTGCTTCGGATTCTGTGTCTCCTTCTCTCTCTCTCTCTCTCTCTCTCTGCCCCTCCCCCCACCTCACAAAAATAAACAAAGATTTTTTAAAATTCCAAAAAAAAAAAAAACACCCAAAAAAACATAACAAGAGGAACTGAGAAAAAAGCTTAACCGGGGAAACCTGAGTTGGTTTCTTCCTGAGCAGCGCTTGAACATGCCCGTCCTGTTTGAGTAATCGAGCGGGGTCCCATGGGTCCGGGAGCAGGGAAGGCAAGCAGAATGCACGTTCCAAGGACAGGGAGGGAGTGGGGAGCCTCTGACCGCTGCCGTCCAGGTCACGGGTCAGCGGTGGTCATATCCTCTGGATGACCTGGCCCGACACCAATATTGGTTGTCAAATGGAGATCATCACCTTAAAAGTTAAAAAGGGGAGTAGTAAGTAATATCTGAAAAGTCGCACAGTGTGTGCCTCGCAGTGGGTGCTAAGATAAACTTGATCTCTTTCAGAAATGTACAAGGGCGCAAAGATGAATTATAAACGTTTGACTATCATTGTCTATAATGGCGAGATTTTTGAACAACCTCAATGCTCAGCAACCAGGGCTTGGTCAGATAGCCGATATATATCCGTGTAATGGGATACGATGACACTGGCACAAGCAGCCGTGACATTCAGTGTCTTGAAAAAAATACCCACAGCTTGTGAAGTAAAAAGAACCAAATCTGGGGCCCCTCCGGTCCCATCTGTGAAAAGACAAACACCAACACCTCGATGGGGTGCTCCCCTCGGCCTTCTTCCTCGCCCCGCCCCTTCTCTGCCTCCGTCTTGGCTTCCCCAGTGGCTCCCCGTGACGTGTCTCTGACTCCAGGTGACCTCCTGGGGGCCAGCTTCTCCATCATCTGCTCCGTTCTGAGCAGCAAGGCGGTGGTGAGACTAGAGCTCCTGCGGGACGTGGTGGGGCACTGCCGCTATAGGGTCAACAACCACTTGGACCCCAAGTACAAACCACGGCCTGTGAACGTGATCATCTATTCTGCGAAGAAGAAGATTGGTGAGGAGATGGAGTACAGGCTTCTGGGCAAGAACTGTGAGGATTTTGTCACCGATCTGAGATACGGTGTGCCCCACAGCAGGCAGGTAAGACCCTCTTTGGGGCCAGCCCTCTCCCCCTGGAGGTCTGCTGCGGGGCTGGGGGTGACCAGGCTGTGTGGCCAGAGGGGAGCCTCACCACGACCCACCGGCTGGGAGTCGGGCCGTCCGAGCTCAAATCTCGGATCCGCTTCTGATCCGCTGAGGGTCTTTGGACACGTCGCTGTCTCTCTGGTCCTCAGTTTCCCCATGTGTAGGAGGAGTTGGATGGAGGACCTCTGGAGGCCTGCCAGTCTGACCTTCTAGGATCCTCTGCCTCTAAAGGTAGATCGTGATGCCCCCACAGGTCGTCAGGAAGAGTCTGGGCCAACCCAGCACCGTGACTCGTCTCCGAAAAAGAGCACACAGGCAGGGGGTGTGCTCAAGGTCCACGGGCCTATGTAATGGCTCAAGCACTTGTCTATGTAAGACCTGGGGCACAGGGTCTACCCCCACCCCTTCAGTCTTCCGCGTTTGTTGTCTCAAAACACACAGCTGATAAGTGGCAGAGGTGGGATTTGAACCCCAGCAGTCCTTCTCTGGAGTCTCTGCTCCCTTCCTTCGTACAGCGGCACCTCCGGGGCTCCAGGCCCAGTTGACTGGGTGGACGGGGGCCCCTGGATGAGACGAGGATAAGGACGGGAGGAGCAGGTTTGAGAAGGGAAATCCAGAATTTGGATGTGGTGGTGGGTGGCCAGTTAGACCTCCAGGTGGAGATGTTGAGTCACAGGTGGACCTAGGAGCCTGGCGTTCAGGGCCGAGGTGGGGCTGGGCATAGAAGTTTCTAGGCTGCACTTGGCAACCATGCACAGTGAACCCGAAGTACGCTGCCCGTGGCCCTAGTCTCCTGAAGTCTCTCCTCAGCTTTTGGCACAGCCCTCCCTCCGCAGGGGTGTAGCCCCGACTGCAGAGCCGTTCCCAGGCTCAGCCCCAGAGCCCGGGCTCTGGGAAACCAGGCACAAAGCCTCCTCCCTCCCCACTCAGAGTCAGGAATAAATGTCTTCACCCAGCACGCTCACACGAAAGGATCCCATCCGCCCATCCTGCCAGGTGTCAGGACAAACCCTGACAAGCTCACCAGTAAGAAGTGTTCACAACCCCATCTCCCAGGGCCCCTCTGACTCATCCAGCATCTTCCTGGGCTGGCCAGCTCAGAGGGCAGGAGGATGAGGAGACTCCAGGCCCTTGGAAGGGAGGGAGAACTGGCCTGCCTTTGCGATGGATGTTGAACATGGGCTATTCACTTTCAGGTGGAACATACCCTGATTGGAGGAGGGGTGTCCCTGGGACTCGGCATTCTGGGCATGGTTGGCTACTCGCTTGTGAAGACATGATCCCAAAAGCAATGACAGCCCGAAGGAGCCCCAAATCCTTCAGCTGCAGAGACCAGTGGAGACACCCCATGGCTCCTCTGTCTAGCGGACCCTCAACCTCCGGCAACCTGTCGTTCTGTCTCTCCCTCTCCCTCTCTCACTGGCTGAAGGATGGGCTAATTGTGCCAAGACCAACGAATCAAGTAAATGTATCTTCAAGAAGGACTTCCACTATATTTTTGCAGACTTCTGAACCAGAAAGGAGGGAAGGAACATTACTTCGACACCTGTTGGGTTCTCCCCGCAATTTCTAGCTGAGTGACCTTGAGAAAATCTCTGGACTCCCAGAGCTTCAGTCCCCCTTCTCTGGGACGGGGATAAGGATTACATAAGGCAAGGTGATGTGGAGAAGACTCCTGATGTCTGGTAACCAGCAGATATTCAACGGGGGTCTACATCACTCCATGGAGACGCTACATCGCTCCATGGAGACTCACCATTGTTGTCACGAGACATCGTTCATTTTACTGTCGGGGTGCAAAAGTGCCCCAACAACTCAGTTATGTCCTGGCACAGCCGCACCACCTGGTGCGTAAACATTTCCCAACACCTTTCCGAGTACCTTCTTCATCCAGCCTTCCTTTCAGCCTTCCTTTCAGTTTTCCTTTTCAACCCCAGGGCCTAGTCTTCACCCACCTGGGACTGCCAGACGGAAGTATGTTGACTTTCCATGCCGACGTTGCCATGGCTCAAGCTGCCCGTGGGTTGAATGGTGAAAATTCGCCACCTCAATCTTTAGGGCAGTGAAACTCTGAATGAGACCATAGCGACGGGTACATATCATTACACGTTCGTCCAAACCCATAGAATGCACAACACCAAGGGTGAACCCAAAGGTAAAGTGTGGATTTGGAGGGATTGCCGTGTGTCAATGCCGTTCGTCCGTTGTAACCCACACGGGTCCTCTGGGGAGGGATGTTGATGGTGGGAGAGGCTGTGCCTGGGGGAGAACAAGGGGTGTATGGGAAATCTTTACCTTCTTCTCAATCTTGCCGTGAATCTAAAAAGTCTCTAAAAAATAAACTCTCTAAAAAAAAAAAAAATTAATCTCCTCTGAGTATCCCTCCTTTACTTCCCAGCAAGCCCTCGGTGCGGTCTCAGAAGCTCCATGGTCTCTCGCTTCCTCAGCCAGCCTCTGCCGCCGGTGACCCTGATGAATGGCCACTCCATGGTGGTCACCGCAGCCACTCCCCCTCTGGCTTGAGCACTAAGGATGTCACCCTCCCCTGGGCTGTACCCTTACAGGATGTGAAAGCTGGTGGGTTCCTTAATCCCCCCGTGCTGCAGAGACCAGGCTGGTGCTAATCACAAGGACCCCCCCACTATAAAACGCAGGGCTCTCAGAAGGTTGAAGGTTCAAGAACAGAGAGTAACTCGCAGTTGCTACTATCAGAGGGGGCCCCGCTCAGACTGCCAGGCTGGACTATCCGCCCCCATCCGAGGGTTCCAGAAGGGTCCATGCCTGCCGCACTCTGGTCAGAGGGCCCCACTGCCCTGTACAGAGTCTGGGCCCAAATGGGAGGCCCAGAGAGAGGGGCAGAGGCTTCCTTACTCCTTGTTGTCTAAGACTCGCCTCCCTGGACCTCGTTTCCTGTCAGGATCAATTGTTGCACCAAAATGGACAGTGGAAGTTTCCAGGCCCTTCCAGGGTGGGCTTGGCCTACGTGGCCAAGTCATATCCCCGTTAGTGGTCTCGGGTGTCCACGTATCTGCCCTTTACGGCAATTGTCACCGTGGGGATTGAACACTGATCCACGTGGTTCCTTTACTAATATCCCTCCGTCTATCAGAACTGCAAGGACCCCCAAGAGGTAGGACTGTGTGAGCTCGTTACAGTGGGACCCCAGCATTCATCACAATGCCTGGTGTACTGCCGGGGCTCAATAAAAAGTTGTTTACTTCATAAGTTCACTACTACATGGGAAAATACAATTATTCTCTGCAGTCGAGAGAAAAACTGATATGACAAAAAGTTGCAACCCAAACCAAAAAAAGCGTGTTGCCATCAAGTTTTAAAATGTAACAGACCATTGGGGCACCTGGGTGGCTCAGTCAGTTAAGCATTCAACTTCATCCAACTTCAGCTCCTCCAACTCTGATCTCACGGTTCGTGGGTTCGAGCCCCGCGTCGGGCTCTGTGCGGACAGCTCAGAGCCTGGAGCCTGCTTCGGATTCTGTGTCTCCTTCTCTCTCTGCCCCTCTCCCACTTGTGCTCTGTCGCTCAAAAATAAATAAACATTGAAAAAAATTTTTAAATATAATGGACCAGGGGCTCCCGGGTGGCTCAGTCGGTTGAGGGTCCGACTCTTGATTTTGGCTCAGGTCATGATCCAGGGGTCATGGGATAGAGCCCTGTGTCCATGCTAAGAGTGGAGCCTGCCTGGGATTCTCTCTCTCTCTCTCTCTCTCTCTGTCTCCCCTTCCCTCTCCATCTGCCCCTTTCCCCTGCTGGTACACGCTCTGTCTCAAAAAATTAAAAAAATAAAAATAAAAATAAAATAAAATATACTGGACCAGGCTCCTACCCTCTAGACTGACTTCCATAAACCGGATTCCAATAACATGTAAAATATATATATAATTAATAAAAGCATACTTTATTTTCATATGATAAGCTGACAAAATGGTTGCACTCGCTCTGGACAGTCCTTGTTCTCAGCAGAACTGTTGTTAAGGACTATAACTCGCTTTAGAGACTATGCATATATTCACCGACTGTGTGTCAGCCCAAGAAAAGTTTAACAAAACTGAGGAATGGGTGCTGAAGAAACAAGGATTCTGGAGCCTGCAGGGCGTGACTCGGATTCTCCTTTAACGTCATTCTGTCACTTTGGCAAGCCAGCGTCTCCGTCGTCACCCCCCACCGCTGGGGAAAGGCTGGCAGGACAGATGAAAGTCCCCACTGCTTCCCCTCTGGCCTGGTGGATGTCTGGGTGTTTTCCTCTGTGTGCCTCCACCAGAATCACCAGAATTTTCTAAAGGCGGTTGGGATCCGGGATGACGGAGACATAGGAGGACAAGGGAACTCTCAGGACCGCCAGCCGGCTGGATGTACCACAGAGCCATCCTCCAGGGGAATGACCCTGTGCTGCCTGGGGTGAGGGGACAGCTTGCCGGGGTGACAGCAGCACCAAGAGCACCTAGTGACCCTTGGCAGTCCCTCTGCTGTGGGGAAGGGCCATTGTCCCATCTCGTGGCTGGTCACCTGGAGAGCTGTCTCCCATCATCTCTCTGCAGGTTTTGGGGCAGTTCCCCTAACCCCAGTCTGTTTCTCTCTGCCTATCCTGGTACCTGGAATTTGCCACAGTGAATTCAGTTTTTAGCATTTGCCTTCCCAGACAGCATTCGCATCCAATCTCTTTTGAAGCCATTGGTATCTTAGTAAAAAGTGGTCCTGTGGCGGCCTTCAGCTCTCTGGAAGGACCTGGAAGAATCGGGACTTAGGGCGGGTAAGTCTTGGTGTGAGAGTGTGTGTGAGGGTGTGTAGCCTTGAACCGGGGCTGTTATAGGGGGAGGAGAGTGTTCTTTAAAAGAAAACAAGACAACGGCACGCCTGGGTGGCTCAGTTGGTTGAGTGTCCCAATTCCACTCGGGTCGTGATCTCACGGTTCGTGATCTCACCTGCTTCGTATTCTGTGTCTCCCGCTCTCTCTGCTCCTCCCCTGCTCACACGCTGTCTCTCTCTCAAAAATAAATAAAGATTAAAAAAAAAATTTTTTTTTAAAGAAACAAACAGGGTGGGGAGGCAGTAGGGAGTCAGGAAAGAGGGATGCTGAAGAGGGAGGGGGGAGACTTGAAAGCTTCCCAGTTTCCCAGGGAACACCTTGCACGCTACAGGGCAGGAAGGTCAGTCCTGCTCTGGGGGCTTCTGGAAGGCACACGGGAGTCAGAAGGCTCGGTGGCCGCCCTCCGGGAGAGGCTGGAGGGGAAAGGAGCCGGGAGGCCAGGGTTGTGGTTTTCCCCTCGGCCCTTCCGCTCAGCCAGACCCTCAGGGCGAATGCTGGCATCCTCAGACTGCAATCTACACCCTCGCTGTTTGCCAAGCTCTCTGGGCAGCTCTTCCTTGAGACTTTTCCAGGAAAAGGCCATGCTCAGCCCCGATGCACATTCTCCAGCTGCCTGAAAAACAAGAGAGAGAAGCTAGTTTCCCCTCCTCCTCTTGCCCCCCCCCCCCCAACAAGAACTCCCCAGGAGTTATTAATGAGGAAACCGAGGCCCAGGGGCACCGGGCTGGCATTCTGGCTGAATGAGATGGACACATGAACTGTCTTCATGTCTGATGACCCGATGTTTTCCGAACTAGCGCACTGAATCCTGGAAATGGTTTTTCCTTGGAAAAACTAAGGACGTGGTAATCAGCCCAACAGGGCCTGGCGATGATGTCTCGTTGGTGAAGTGAGTGCTTATTCGTGGGAGGCGAACTGGCTAAAATACTTCGACCTGCCCCGCCCCTGGCAGGAGCACAGTGCGAGAGAGAAGCCCGGAGCCTGTCTCTTTAGGGATGGCATCTGAAGCTTGACTCGTAAACTCGACCTTGCCCCAGCTCCGGGGGGGGGCGGGGATTTCTGGTTGCCTGATGCTGGCCATGCGGGCACCAGGACCCCGCCTTGAGTGAGCCTTTCATGCAAGGCGTGGGCACAGCACGTGACAGAATGGTGGGTTCATGCTGCTTCCAGAACAGGCTGGATGAAGGGCTCCGTGCCTCCTTGGCGAACGCGTGTTTAGTCAATACTGAGGTGTGTGATGTGCTCAGCTTTTGTTATACCACGAGGGGGAGGCCTGGGGAAGTGGCTAACAGTCAGTCATTTCCCTGGCTACCATTATTCACCAATGGAAACCCAAAGAACTGTGCAGGAAAGCGACAGCTCAGCTGATCTGCCATAGTGGGGGCCAGGCTCTGGCTCACAGAACTGGTTCTGGGCCCACAGGAGGCCCCTCACGGCTGCCCTTCCTCTTCACGTGGTAGGCCCTCAGCACAGACAGGGGGTCTGGCCAGGTGGGGCTGGAGGGACAGAGCCTTTCTTCTTCTTTCTCAGTGCTCCTGACGATGAAATGGACATCTGTCATGAGACATGAAAAACATAATCACAATAAGTAAGGGGCGCCTGGGGGGGCTCAGCCCGTTAAGCAGAGGACTCTTGATTTCAGCTCAGGTCATGATCTCACGGTTTGTGGGTTCAAGCCCGGCTTTGGGCTCTGCTCTGACAGTGCGGAGCCTGCTCCGGATTCTCTCTCTCTCTGCCCCTCCCCCCCCCCACGCTCTCTCTTTCTCTCTCAAAATAAATAAATATTTAAATGAATGAATGAATGAGTTGGAATCAAATATTTTATTTTCCAAAGAGTGGTGAGGTTGGGGAATCAGATCTTAGGAGAGATGTGAGCGCCAGCCTGTCATTCCAGTCAACGAATGTCCCCTGGGTCAACACCCGGATTCCCAGCAGAGGGCCCCCCCCCCCCGCCCCCCCACCAGGGCACTGGCTCCGCCCCCTCCCCCTGGGGCTAACCGCCTCTGGCCAGTCCCTCCCAGGTCAATTCACTCTGTGGTCAGCTTTGAGCTGGGTGACCCCGCCCCTGCGGGCAGAGCTGATTGGCCTAATGAGATCACCTGACCCAGCGGCGGCCAATCAGCAGGCTGAGCCAAGAGGGGCGCAGAGCCCCCCCCCTCCCGCCCCCGCACTCTCTTTTTGGGAACGCGTTGCGGTTCGCAGGCAGAGGTGGGCAGAGGTGGAGCTGGGGTGACGGGAGAAGAGGAGCCCCGGAAGGAGTGTGGGGCGGGGAGGGGGTTGCTGCGCAGGACAAGCCCAAGTGGAGAGGAAGCAGGAGCGCTGGGGACGTGGAAGCGACGAGGCAGAGGAAGGATGCGGAGAGCACAGAGAGCGGTACGAATCCGTCCCCGGAAGGGCGAGGAGCCGGGAGCAGCAGGATCGGGGAGCCTTCCCTCCCTGGCGTCACATTCGTGGCCGAGAGTCTTGGACGCAATTCCGGCTGCTGAGATCCCAGGCCCTGGCAGGCCCGTGGTTCCTGTTTTTATCCATCGTGGGTGTGCCTCCCTCCCCGTCGTGTGTCCTCACAGCATAAAAAAGAATACAGGCCTCCTGTGAGCTGTGAATGGCCAGGGTGCACCTCGCCGCAGGGGTGGAGGGGGGGGGGTGCTTCAACAGAGGACATTTACATCTCATAGTTCCGGATGCTGAAAATTTCAAGATTGAGGTGCAGGCGGACCCAGTTCCTGCTCAAAACCTTCTTCTAGGCTTGCCCGTGGCCACCTACCCACTGTGTCCTCACATTGGAGGTGTGAAAAGAACTCTGGTCTCTCTTCTTACAAGGTCAATAACTCCATTGTGGGGGACCCCACCCCCCATGACCTCATCTAATCCTGATCACTTCCCAAAGGCCCACTTCCAAATATATCGCATTGGGGGTTTAAGCCTTCAACATGAATTGTAGGGGAATACAACCATGCAACCCGTAACAGAGCCAGTTGTGTCTTTAATAGACGCTACGTGAGGCTGCATGTCCCCAAACGAAATCTTCCTGTGCTTTCATTTAGCTTTGCTAAAACAGGCCTAAAGGGTCACGAAACAGAATGAAATCAATAGACCAAACGCCACGGCTGCTGGCCAGGCAACGTTTGCTCCATAGTCACCGGATACCCGGAGGGACAGTTCCGTTCAGCTCGTTGTTGTTTCCGCTTGCTTCTGGCCCGCAGAATCCTCACGAAGACCGTGGCAGCCAGGAGAGCCGCTTGTATGGTCTTGACCGCATCAGGGATCTGCAACGGAAGAGAAAAGGGGTCACGCTCAACATCGGGGGGAGGGGGGGGGCCTGACCACGGAAACACACACCCAGAACCCGCATCTCAGGAAAGCCCCTTGTGGCATTTATCCTCGCTGACAAAACCACAGACGCAACAAACATCAGCAGGGAGGGGGGGCGGATACTAAAAGCTCAGGCGAACCAAGAAGTTAGCCTGGTGGGTATTGACAGCATAATAAAGCCCCAAGGGGTGGCTGTGGAAAGACAGAATGACAGTGTCTGATGTTCTAGGTCAGGGGCGATGTTCTAGGTCAGGGGCGATGTTCTAGGTCAGGGCTGGCCTCGAAGCAAGTATAAAACTGGAGAAACCACCCTCTGAGGGCAGAGAGCTTGTCTGGATTGCCCTCCGTGTTCCAGGAACTCAGCCCGCCCCCAGGCACTCAGAAGGTGTTCGTGATTTATCTGCTGAACAGCTGTCTTGACTCCCAAGGAGCACTAAGCTCTGCATTTATGAAATAAGATGGCCTCACTTGTGCACTGATAGCAAAAGGGCTCTGGGAAAGGAAGCGGATCCTCTGAAAACACGCCATGAGGCGACAGGGCCATGAGGATGATCCCTGAGGGTCGGTGTACCCAGCGTGGCTGGTGGGAGCCCGGGGACCCACCCCCTGCCCACGTCCCTGTGTCGGTGAGACCGGTGGAGGAGAAAGGAGCGAGAGGGAGAAAGGAAGGCAAGGTAATGAGCGACCTGCAGGGGAAGGAGTCCAGAAAGAGGCACCAGAGCGAGAGACACATGATGTAAGTGAGGTGGGTCCCTCCTGCCCTCTTGAGCTCTGACCTCCCAGAAGCGCGGCAGAGGGGACAACCACTCTCAAAAAGTTGGGGTCTCCCAGATTGATTGCCGAAGCTTCCGCACAGCCTTCGGGTGTGCTTCTAGATGCTTCTAGATGCCCATCTCTATCCCTCTTCTCCCACCCCCTGCCACCACCCCTCCTGGACAGAGGCAGGTCTGCCCTCCTCAGCTCAAAGGAGCAAGGGACCGTCAACAGGGTCACTCCTGGCCACCCTGAAGCATTCCCGCTGTGCCCCAAGGCCACCAACAGCGCCTCAGTTAACAGCCTGGGCTCCTCATTTCCAGAAGGTAAGGCTTCTCCTTGCCCATCCCCCTTCCCCCAGAGGCCTTCTCCTCCTTTCCGAGAGAAGAGCTTAGACCTCACCCATCCTGCATCTGTAGCGCACAGCCTGAGGTGTGGACGCTCCTGGATGCCAGTAGGGAAGATTAACCGCACCCCCACCATCAGTCTGCGGGGCTGGCTTGTGGGTCTCCACACCCTGGTCCCCTCCCGGACTGTAACATCCTTGGGGCCAGGGATTCTGTCTCTGTTATTTTTGTCTTATTCATGCCCCTGTCTCCGCCCAAGCCCGGCCCACCCTGACACCCAGCCACTGTCAGCTGAGGGAATGGCCTGGCTCCTGGACGGGGACACAGGCTGGGGACGCACCCGATCGCTGCGGGCGACTCCGTAGCGCAGCTCGTTCACAAAGTGCTCGCGGTTCTCGCAGGGCAGCGAGTAGGGCAGCTCCTGGCCCACCAGCTGCTCTGCCCGCTGGACGATTTTGCCGGGAGGCAGCGGCGAGTACTTGTCATCGTGTTTGTTATTGACCTGGTACCTGTCTCTCCCGACCACGTCATTCCAGCAGCGGCTTCTCCGTCACGGCCTTCTCAGTCAGGGTGGACGTGGTGCGGCCGCACCAGCTCCCACAGTTTCACCCGAGATTCACAAAGAGGAGACAGTGACTTCAGCCCTGGGCTCAGAGCCGGCCCCAAGCAGGCAGCCCCGTTGCCCTCGGCCTCATCGGTAAGGATGAACTAGGGCCAACCTGCCTGGCCTTGAACTCCGAAACAGGCCAGGCCCATGCCTGGGTGACTTTGGAGAAGTCACCAGGAGTCCCCGGGCGCTGGTTTCCTCACTTCTAAAGCAAAGGAACGTGAGTTCCTCTAAAGGATCACGTGAGCTCAGATGCCCCCGGAAGAGTGGAGCAGGAGTCAAGCAGAGGGGTGCAGGGCGAAGGGAGGGGACAGAAGACACTCAGGTCCTCCTCCCGTCCTCCCCTCACGTGCCCGTGGCCTAGAGACCGTCACCGAGCCCCCCTGAGCCGCAGCTGTGTGGCCCCAGCAGGCTAACGTGGCATTTTGAAATAGTAAGAAAGGAAGCAGCTGAACAAGACGGAGGCCCGACCTGGGAATCGGGGCCCCAGACCGCAGCCCCGGCCCATTCACCAGGCCTCGAGCAGGTGCCTCCTCTTTTTGCCAGCTTTACCATTTACAGACTGAAGGGACGGGGCCGGGCAAGTGTCCACACTCGCTCAGCTCAACGTTGTCCAGAAGGAAAGAGAGGTTGGTTGGGCACCGGGCTCTTCCTGAGCACCTCTTCGTAACTTTCCTCCACCACCAGGAGGCAGGGCTTCCTGCCGGCTCTCCAGGCTGCGGTGAGCAGGGTGAGCAGGGGACCCAGGATGCACACGGGTTCTGTGTAGCTGGGAGACCTGCGCTCCTTCCATTACACTCTGCGGCCAGTTGTAAACTACTCGAAGGAAGTAGCTGCCTTTTACTCTCGTCTGCCCCTCCAGAACCACAGACGCATAGGGGATTGGACCTGGGGAGTGACGTCCCTCAAATACAATGGGGTGGGTGGAAGTGAACCCCGTCATCTAATGGAATAAAGGTGCACGGTGTCTCCAGGAACCTCCTGCTAAGGAGGAATCACAGTCGACGTACAGAGCAGGGAAGAACACGCAGCGAATTGTCACAGAGGGCCTCTTAATGCCAGACACTCGCGAACACCCCCATACACGCACGACTGATCACACCTCACCCCTGGTGCTTAAACAGAGAAACTGTCCTGGGGCGCCTGGGTGGCTCGGTCGGTGAGGCGTCCGACTTCGGCCAAGTCCAGCTTGTTACCGTCTTTGTTTTAAAGTCTGTTTTGTCCAATATAAGTAGTGCTTTCTTTTCACATCCATTGGTATAATAAATGTTTCGCTGGCCTCTCACTTTCAATCTGCAGGTGCTTTTAGGTCTGAAATGAGTCTCTTACAGGCAGCATATAAATGGGCCTTCCTTTTTTATCTGTTCCATCATCCTATGTCTTTTGATTGGAGAATCTAGTCCATTTACATTTGAAGTAAGTACCGAGAGGTATGTATTTATTGCCATTTTGTCATTTGTTTTATGGTTGTATTTGTAGTTCTTCTCTGTTCCTTTCTCCCTTGCTTTCTTCTCTCATGATTAGTCGGCTTCTTTTAGTAATATACTTGGATTCTTTCTCTTTATTTTTTGCGTATCTATTACTGATTTTTGATTTGTGATTACCTTTAGCTTTGTATATGACATCTTCTGCATATAGCATAAGTTGACGGTCACTTAAATTTAAACCCATTCTTACTCCTCTCCTCCTCATATTTTAGGTATATGGTGCTATACTTTACATCCTTTTATTTTGTTAGTGCCTTGATTGATTTTTACAGATATACTTATTTTTACTGCTTTTATTCTTCCTACTTTTACACTCCTACTTATGGTCTTTCCTTCCCACTCAAAGAGCCCCCTCTAACATTTCTTGTAGGGCTGGTTTAGTGGCCATGAATTCCCTTAACTTTTGTTTGTCTGGGAAACTCTTCATCTCTTCCATTCTGAATGATAGCCTTGCTGGATAGAGTATTCTTGGCTGCAGATTTTTTTCCTTTCATCACTGTGAATATATTGTGCACTCCCCTCTAGCCTGCAAAGTTTCTGCTGAAAAGTAAGCAGATAGCCTTGTAGGTAACTGTTTTCTTTCTTTCTTTCTTTTTTTAAGTTTATTTATTTATTTTGAGAGAGACAGAAACAGCATGAGCAGGGGAGGGGCAGAGAAAGAGACGGAGAGAGAGAATCCCAAGTAGGATCCGTACTGTCAGCACAGAGCCCGATGTAGGACTTGAACCCACAAATGTGAGATCATGACCTGAGCCAAAACCAAGAGTCACGTTCTTAACCGACTGAGCAACCCAGGCATGTAACTGCTTTCTTTTCTCTTGCTACTTTTAAAATTCTTTGTTACTACTTTTTGCCATTTTAATTACTATGTGCTTTTTCTTTTAAGTTTATTTATTTTGAGAGAGAAGGAGAGAGAGCATGGGTGGGGGAGGAGCAGAGAGAGAGAGAGAGAGAGAGAGAGACCTGAGTAGTTTCCACGCTGTCAGTGCAGAGCCCAACACGGGACTCAGTCCCACAAACCATGAGATCATGACCAGAGCTGAAATCAAGAGTCAGACACTTAACCAACTGAGCCACCCAGGCAACCTGATTACTATGTGTCTTTGTGTGGACCTCCTTGGGTTGATTTTGTTGGGGGATCTCTGTGCCTCCTAGATGCAGATTTGTTTCCTTGCCCAAACTCAGGAAGTTTTCAGCAATTATTTCTTCAAGTAAGCTTTCTGCCCCCTTTTCTCTCTCTTCTTCTGAGATCCCTAAAAGTGAATGCTATTACATTTGATGGGGTCACTGAGTTCCCGAAGTCCATTCTCATTGTGAATAATTTTTTTTCTCTTACCTGCCCACCTTGATTACTTTCCATTACTCTGTCCTCTGGGTCACTGATTTGTTCTTCTGCTTCCTCTAGCCTGCTATTTATTCTATCTATCGTATTTTTAGTTTCATTTATTATGTTCTTTATCTCCGATTGGTTCTTTTTTGTCTCTTTATTAAGGGTCTCACTGACGTCCTCTACTCTTTTTTCAAATCTACAGCTGAGTAGTTTTAACAAAGGATTGAAGATTTTGGTTCACAGTGGTCCATATATCTACTGCTGGGTGATAAGGGAAGGCCTTACTGAGTTGAGCACAGAACCCAAGAAAGTGGGCGAGTAAGTTCTGCAGCTATATCTGGGGGTGGGTGGGTGGGGAGTAGTGGTGTAGGAGACGGGGCAGCAAGACGACCTGGGGTGGAGGGTGCTTGGCAGGACTGAGGAGCAGCAAGGAGGCCAGTGGCTGGGACTGGGAAGTGTGACAGGAGGAGGCTTAGCGGCGACGTCAGCGAGGCATTTAGGTCCTGCTGATGCTCAGCTTGTGCAAGGGCTCGGGCTCTTCCTCTGGGGGAGGTGGGAGCCGTGTGTTGAGCAGAGTAGTGATGTTATGTGAGCAGAGGGTCGCTCTGGCTGCTGCATTTGGGATAGATTTTTAGGGACAGGCGTGCATTCAGTGAGGCCGGTTGTGAAGCTGTTGTAGGAATCCAGGATGAGGGTTAATA
Source organism: Panthera uncia (assembly GCF_023721935.1). Lineage (NCBI taxonomy): Eukaryota > Metazoa > Chordata > Mammalia > Carnivora > Felidae > Panthera > Panthera uncia. Next base: position 7,570,438 of record NC_064808.1, on the reverse strand, counting down.
AGTCCGTGTTTGTAAAATGCGTAGCTTTGTGTGCCTGGAAAAGAGTATGTGCTTAATAACTGCAAGCCATTATTCATCATTACTGTCACTACCTACGGTCGATTAGTCACGGTCTTCTATTCTCCACGCAGCGGTCCTTCTATGTTCGTCCTGTAAAATACCGTCCCGTGGCGACTCCAGAGTGGAATGCAGTTCTTAGCATGACTTTCTGATTCCACCTGTCCCATTGACATTCAAGAAAACGCATCAGCATACAAAGGAATGAGGGTGTCATTTACTATGGGGATTACCTGGAGTTAGTTCTAATTTATAGTCCTGTAAAAAGCAAAGAACATCCTTCCTCAACCTTGGCCTGTACCTGGTGACTGGTGTTTCCGCACCGGGGCCGCGACTCAGTGGTTGAGAGCTGTTGTTCTTAAACGCGTCTGTCAAAACTTGAGTTCGACACCTTTTCCCCTGAAACGGATTCCTCTCTAGACTCCTGCCTTCCGCACACGTTTCTGAATGTCTACCTCGTGTGAGGCGGTGCACCCAGTGCTGTAGACACAGTAATGCTTGAGGCAGACGTCATTGTGTGTGGACTGTGTCATCCGGTCAGCGAGAGGTCATACATGAGTAGGCGTGGGTGACGGGTGAGGGCTGCTGTAGCCAAGGACCACAAACGAGGGGGCTCACACAACACAAAATTATTGGGTCACGGTTCTGGAGTCTGGAAGAAGTCCAGCTGTCCACAGGGCCACGCCCTCTCTGAGCCTGTGGGGAAGAGTCCGTTCCTGCCTCTTCCTCGCTTCTGGCCGTCCTCGGCATTCCTTGGCTTTGTAGACTTTCGGTCTCTGCCCGTCTTCCCTCCGTGTGTCTGTTTGTCTTCACCTTGCATTCTTCCCCGTGTCTGTATTACTTTTTCTCATAAGGACCCCAGTCATATTGGCTTAGGGCCCACGCCAATGACCTCGTCTTAACGTGATCACCTCTGTGAAGACCCCGTTTCCAGTAGCGTTTCCTGGTGGAGATGCTTTCTTCACTCTATGCCGTCTTCATAGAGGCTGAATTTAGCTCTATAAATTAGTGTATGATATCTATCACTGTAGTAAGTTCTTTATTTTTTTTTTTAATTTTTTAATGTTTATTTATTACTGAGAGACAGAGCATGAGCAGGGGTGGGGCGGAGAGAGAGGGGGACACAGAATCCGAAACAGGCTCCAGGCTCTGAGCTGTCAGCACAGAGCCCGACGTGGGGCTCGAACTCATGCTCGAACTCACGAGCTGTGAGATCATGACCTGAGCTGAAGTCGGATGCTCAACCGACTGAGCCACCCAGGCGCCCCCGCGACTCTGTACCTTTTAACCCCCTTCACCCATCTAGCCTGCTCCACACTCCCTCTGGCAACCAACTATTTGCTCTTTGTATCCGTCAGCCTGGTTTTTTGTTTCATTTTGGTTTGGTTTTGTTTGTGCTTTGATTTGGTTTGGTCTTAGAATCCACGTGTGAATGAGATCACACAGTAATTTTCTTTCTCTGCCTGATTTATTTCACTTAGCGTCATACACTCAATGTCTACCCATGTTGTTGGAAATAAGCAAGATTTCCTTCTTTTTATTATTCTTTCTTGGAATAAATACCCCAACATGGATTTGCTGGATATGGTAGTTCTATTTCTAATTTTTTGATGAATCTTCATATTGTCTTCGGTAGTGGCTGCACCAACTAAATTCCCACCGACAGTGCACGAGGATTTGCTTTTCTCCGCATCCTCACCAACACTTGCTATTTCTTTTCTGTCTGATACCAGCAAAATTCTGACAGGTGTGGGGTGATACAGCAGAGAGAGAGAGAGAGAGAGGGAATCCCAAATAGGCTCTGCACTGAGCATGGAGTTCCCCAGTGCGAGACTCGATCTCACAACCCTGGGATCATGACCCAAGCTGAAATCAAGAGTTGGACATTCAACTGACTGAGCCGCCCTGGTGCCCTTCGCCGAGTGCTTTTTCATGCATTTGTTGGCCATCTGTTTGCCTTCTATCTTCTTAAACTGGATGATTAACTTATTAATTTGCACTTTTCTCTTTCTTCGTATAAGGACTTGCACTACAAATTTTTCCAAGTATCCCTTTTGTTGCATGGCCCCAAGATCGATATCTAATATTTTTGTTACCATTCAGTTCCGAATATTATGTAATTTCCATTACGTTTTCATCTTTGTCTCATGATAAACTCATGTTTATCATGTCTCATAACTACCGATATGCTCTAAAATTTCTGAAAGTAGAGGGGTTTTCTAGCTATCTCTTCCTTCTTGATTTCTAACTTAAGGCACTGTGATTAGACAAGATAATCTCTATGTCACCAGTCCCTTGAAATTTGCTGAAGACTTGCTTTGAGGCCAGTTTTATGTACATTCCTTTGTGTGTGGTCAAAAGAATCTGTTTGCCACAATTGTACTGTGTGGTACACAGCATATACACTGTGCCATCTATATTAAGTCAGCTTGTTGGCTTTTCAAATGTTCTATGTCTTTGCTGATTTTTGTGTCTCCTTGATTTATCAGTTCTGAGAGAAGTGCATTTAGATTCCCCACCGTAATGGAGAATTTGTCAATTTCTCCTTGCAATAGGCCAACATTTTCAGTGTCTGGTTTAGAGATTCGTATTAGATGCAAACGAGTCAAGAATTATATCTTCCTGGCGAGTTGAGACTTTCACAGAACCTTTTGGAGTGTTTTCCTACACCAGCAACCAATCCTGTGATTCTCCGACACCAACTGGGCGTCCAACAACTCGTTCCAGTTTTGACAGCGACACCTGGGCATTAGCACAGACCCCACAGTAAGGGCTCCTCCCCTCCCCTCCTTCAGATGTCATTCACAAGACCCGGCCCACCCAGGCCTCTGTCCATGGGTTATAAATTGGGGTTTCCCATGACCACCCTTAGGTCCAAAAATCTGCTAGCTCACAGAACTTAGAAAGGCACTTACTTATGTTTAGCAGCTTATTATAATGGGTATAACCCAGGAACAACCAAACGGGAGAGATGCACGGGGCAGGATATGGGGGCAGAGGGATGCAAGGAGCTTCCGTGCCCTCCTCAGACATGTGGCTCTCCCAGCACCTCATGCATTCACCAACCCAGCAACTCATCAAGTCTCCTCGTTCAAGAGGTTTTATGGGGCTTTGTCTTCAACCTCACTCCCTCTCCCAGAGATCAGTGCGGGAGTGGGGCGGGGGGTGGGGTGGAGAGGGGTGGTGCTCTAAGTTCCAATCCTCTAATTACTTGGTCTTTCGGATGACCAGCCCCATCATAAGGCTCTCGAGCGCCCCCACCTTACATCAGTCATTAGCACAGACTCAGGTGTGATAGAAAGGGGTTCATTTTGAATAATACTAGAGAGTCTTATCACTCAGGAAATTCCAAGGGAGCTCATGTTCGGAACCAAGGACAAAGACCAAATACGTTTCTTATTATGCCATACTTTTTATTTTTTATGTATTTTAATTAATTATTATTTTTTTTAATGTTGTTTTTTTTTTTTTTTTTTTTTGAGAGAGAGAGACAGAGTGTAAGTGAGGGGGCGACAGAGAGAGGGAGACACAGAATTTGAAACAGGCTCCAGGCTCTGAGCTATCAGCACAGAGCCCGATGCAGGGCTCAAACCCACAAACTGACCATGACCTGAGCCAAAGTCAGCCGCTTAACCGACTGAGCCACCCAGGTGCCCGTATTTATTGTTTTTTGCTTTTTAATGTTTATTTCTGAGAGAGAAAGACAGAGTGTGAGCGGGGGAGGGGCAGAGAGAGAGAGAGACACACACACAGAATCTGAAGCAGGCTCCAGGCTCCGAGCTGTCAGTACAGAGCCTGATGGGGGGCTCGAACCCACGAGCCGTGAGATCCTGACCTGAGCCAAAGTTGGACACTTAACCGACTGAGCCACCCAGCCGCCCTGTATGCCATACTTTTTTCAAAAAAAATGTTTATTTTACTCGTTTTGAGACAGAGAGCCAGGGAAAGTCAGAGAGAGAGAGGGAGAGAGAGAATTCCACGCAGCCTCCTGCTGTCAGCACAGAGCCCGAGGCAAGGCTCAATCTCACAGACCATGAGATCATGACCTGAGCTGAAATCGAGACATGCTTAACCAGCTGAGCCACCCACGCCCCCCCTTAGGCCACACTTTTTAATGACCTGTCTAGTAATAATTTTTGCCTTAAATCCTATCTTTTCTGATACCAATACAGTATACCAGCTTTTAGTTAGTATATGTTCTTAGCATTTGCCTCACGTATCTTTTATAATTTTTAAAAATTATTATATTTATTGAAGTAGGTTCAAAAGTCTTATTTAACTGTCCAAGTTCAAATTTCAGATTTTTTAAAAGGTTTATGATGTAAATTCTTAACATATAGAAAGTACTAGAAAGACTAGTACAATGACCACCTATATACCCACTGCCTGGATTAAAAAAATTTACTGTTTTGTCATATTTGCTTGATCTGCATCTATTTTTTCAATGTTTATTTATTTATCTTGAGAGAGAGAGAACGTGAGCAGGAGAGGGTCAGAGAGAGAGAGAGGGAGACAGAGGATCCCAAGCAGGCTCCGCACTGTCAGTGTGGAGTCAGAAGCGGGGCTCGAACTCACGAACCGTGAGATCATGACCTGAGCCGAAATCAAGAGTCATACGCCCAACCGACTGAGCCCCCCCCAGGCACCCCTGCGTCTGTTTCTTTAAATCGGGTCATGTGTTCACACAAGCCTAAAACCAATTCACTTAATAAAATTAATAATTCCTTAATGTTCTTTAATACCCGGGCCATACTCGAATTTCCCCCAATTGTCTCAAGTTGCTTTCACGGGTGTTTTTTCACATTTAGGTGCTTTGGGCCGAGCGTGTCTTTCAATGGAGGACAGATTTCACACCCCCTCAGTGTTTCTCCTCGATAGTGTTCATTTTTTTAAGACATCAGTCTTAACCCAGTGTCTGTCTCCAACCCAGTGGAAAGTGTCTCTCTTACGTGGCTGGTTTATATAGTGACGATCAATGTATTTGGAACCAATTTTTCTATCTTGTTTGGTTATTTCTACAGCATCCCACTTTTTTGGATGGAATTTTTATTTTTTAACGGAACCGGGTGTCTTCGTTTTGTTTTCTTGTGTTTATCCTTTCTCGGCCCTCTGTTCTCGATAATTAGCCTGAAGGTTTCCACCTCATGCGTCCCCATCGTCTCACCTTATGCCGTGTGAGAGGGGGGCCTTCGGGAGGACCCGCCCTTCGAATTTGGCCTACGTCCCCTGCTTTGGGGAGCTTGAGAACTGGGACGAGATGTTACATCAGCAGAGCGGAGACACAAAGAAAACCGCACTGGGAGACAACTATTCTCATCTCTATGCTGGGGTGTGGGTGGGCACGAGTTGACCCTGGACTGGATCTCGGCCAAGCAGGAGGGAGCTGGCAGGGAGCCACGGGCAAGTCCCGTCCGGGAGTCTGACAGACGAAGGTCTCCGGGCAAGCAGGGCCGACAAAAGGACAGATCTGCAACCAGATGGAGAAGCCTTGCCCTGTGGAGGGCAGGCCTCTTGGCCCCAGCAGAGTACTTCTGAGGAAGCCACGAAAGCCCCCCTGCAGACAAGTGGCCCCTCTGAACACCTGCCAAGTCCGGCCAGCAGCAGCGGCAGACCTCAAGCCACAGAAGGTGGTGCCTCGTCCCCAGGGGAGACCGGTCGTGGGGGCAGCCGCAGCCGGGGTCTGAGGCTTCCCTGTGACCCGGCCCCGTGGGCAGGGCTGACTGGCCAAGCGGCAGGCTGGGCTTGAAAGCTGAGAGCCACCGGGGATGGGGGGCGTGGAGCGGAGGGGCCACGGGAAGAGGGGGCCACAGGAGGGGTACGAGATCCGAGACTCGGGGGCGGGGGGACACGGCCAGCCCGAGTGGCCAGGAAAGAGGGGCGCGCGGGGGGCTGGGGGCGACAAGGCAGAGGAAAGGTGTGGGGAGCAGGGGGAGGCGAGGGGGGTTTTCACAACATCGGTGAGAGCACACACCGAGTTTCCTTCCGGCAGAGGTTTGGTTCGGGCTTTGGTTTGGGCTTTGGCTCCACTGACCATCCGCAGACCTCGGCTGCTGAGCCCCGGAAGAAGCCGTCCCGGGTCTCGTTCCGGGCCAAGGGTCCCGTCCTCGCGCATCGGTCACGTCCATCTGTCCGTCTCCCCGGCTGCTCGCCTGTCTCCCCGCAACCCGAGATGCCCATTACTTGAGCTCAGGAGTCGGCCTGTTTCCTGCAAGGGGAAGAACGCAGCCGGCAAAGACAAAGGCAGGGAAGACCACCAGAGGGTCCAGGACGCAAGGAACAGGGCCCGGCTGTGCGCCTGACACACTTCACACCAGGCAGCTCTTGCTGCATTTCCTCCAGCAAAATCCTCCCTTACTGGGCTTTATTTTATCCTGCGAAAATAAGCCATATCATCAAACAGCATGAAATCCGCAAACCGAAACCTCAACACCTCCGGCCCGACAAGACCCCCTGAGTGTACAAAAGTCACTGCTGCTGGGACGGTCCCTTCCCACTCATTGCTTCTGCCGCTTGTTTCTGGAGAACATGACTCCCATGAGGCCCACGGCGGCCAAGCCCACGCCGGCGATGCCAGCCGCCACGACGGCGTCTCTGACCTGCAAGAGAGCGGAGGGGAGATCAGACTCTGTGGGGACTCCGCGTGCAGGCCGTACCTGCGACAAGAACGCTCCGCTCCGGGAGACTCACATGCCCCTTGGCCCACTCAACAAACCCGGGAGTCAACGGATATTGGCAGGGAAATGGGGAGAAGAGGGCTGGATGGGGAAAGAACAGATGGATGGAGCCAGCTGGCCAGGAACGCACATGGGCCTAAGGGCAACTCGATTCACTCAGTGGGTATTGAAAGCACATAAACCCCCAGAGCGCGGTTGTGCGAAGGGCAGGGCGGCGAAGCCCGGGTGGCTGCGGGGAGCCCTTGAAGCGAGTGCAAAGCGGGGCAGGAACTCGTGTTGAATGGTCAGTATGCCAACCTTGACCTTCATGAGAGCCAGGACCTCGCCTGTCTCCCTTGTCTTGTGTCTGGCTGCACCCCCGTGCCCGGTTCTGCCAGGCACAGAGATGCTCTCTACGAGTTCTTATATGAGCCCCCGACTATGAGCAGTAGTGATGTCGTACTTTATTAGGATTGCTGACTTGTATTGCTTGTACTGGCGGGGGGGGAAGTGTCGCAAAAGTCAGAGTAGATTTCGGGGTAAAAAGTGAACGTGTGTCAAATTACACTCTCTCCTAAAACGAGTAAGGCACTCGTTTTAGGCATAATTCCACAAGGGACCCACAGAACTCTACATTCTGAGGCAGCAGCAGGAAAAGTTGAGGATCCACCCGAGTTGTACCACAGGATCCTCGGGAAAGATCACCTATTGGCAATGTCAAATACCTCCGGAAACAGGAGAGAGAGCTCTGCGGCTAGGTCCCCGGACCCCTCCTTAACCACAGCGGAAGTCTGAAAGTTTATTCCCTGCAGACGGTGAAACAGAAGGCTTGGGGGCCTTCTGGAAATCCAGAAGCACACATGAAGATGTGCCCAAAACAAGGGAGGGAGAGACCAGAAACATGCTAAAGGTGAGACCCTTGGCCCTCCTGCCCCTCTCTGCTCCCAGAACTTGACCCATCACACAAGAGTCAGGAAAACTTTCCCGGGGAATCTGACCAGCCCAAGTAGAAACAAAAGATACCGATACGAAGATTCCCCAACAAACTGTCCACCTATGTCACCCAGAAGTGAAACTCAAAGTCAGCAAGCCACTGTCCCCTCTCAGTTCACTCGGACTTTCCATTCTGTAGGAAACCACCCACCCTGAGTCATGAGCATACGACCAGGATACCAGACATCTGAGGAAGACTCTGAAACAGGAGACAGAGAGCAAAACCAACAAAACACAATCTGGGGAACCAGAAACCGTATCTATTTTTTTTAATAACTAGGTTTAGTTTTTTAAAGTTTATTTATTTATTTTGAGACAGAGAGAGAGAGAGAGAGCAGGGGAGGGGCAGAGAGAGAGAGGGGGGGGGGAGGGAGAATCTCAAGCAGGCTCCACACTGTCAGCACGGAGCCTGATGTGGGGCTCGAACCCACGAACCGTGAGATCACGACCCAAGCTGAAATCAAGAGTCGGACGCTTAGCCGAATCAGCCACCCAGGCACCCAGAAACCGTATCGAGGAAAGAAAACATCTTTTTTAAAAATGATCGCTAGAGAATAAGAGGACGTACTGCATCCAATAAATAACACACGGTGTATAACAAATAATAGAATATTGAGAGAATAAAAACAATTCTTAGCACAATGGAAACGACAGACTCAATAGAAATTTTGAAAGATAAAGTTGAGGAAATCTCTCAGAAAAAAAATTTTTTTTAAAAAAGAGCAAAAAGATGAAGACAAAGAAAACAGAAGCCAAAGGAAACAAGAGGGGATAATCCAGGCAGGCCAATATCTGAATAATAGACGTTCCAGAAAGAGATAATACAGGAAACACAGAGGAGAATCAACAATGAAATAATCCATGGACTAAGGGAGGCAGGTTTTCAGATGGAAATGGTGTTCTGAGGCCCATCATGATGGATAAACGTAGACCCACCCCAAGGCACACGCCTGTGAAATTTTAGAAAACTGGGTAAAGAGAGGCACTTGGGTGGCTCAGTGGGTTGAGCGTCCGACTCTTGATTTCAGCTCAGGTCATGATCCCAGGGTCGTGGGATCGAGCCCCTGCTTTGGGCTCTGGGCTGAGCATGGAGCCTGCTTGGAATTCTCTCTCCCTCTCTCCTTCTGCCCCTCTCCCCCACTAGTGCTCTCTCTCTCTCTTTCTCTCTCAATATTAAAAAAAAATAATAATAATAAAGAAAATTGGGTAAAGAAAAGATACTCCAAATGCTAGCACAGGGAAGAAAAATAGGAAACAGGAAAGATCAAGAGATCAAGAGTTGGGATTGCTTTAGATTTCTCCAAAGCAATTCCGGAAACAAGAAGACAATGGAATATTGCCTCCCAAATTCTAGAGCAAAACAATTTCTAAACTAGAAATTCCGTATCCAAACTATCAAATCAGGTGCAAGGGTAAAACAAAATAATTCAGAAACACAGGGTTTTCAAAAATGTACATTCCATACATCCTTTTTCAAGAAGCTGCTAAAGAAGGTTCCCTCCAGAACAAGGGAGTAAACCACGAAAGAAGACACGAGGCGCAGAAGAGGGGGCGCTCCGGGACGAAAGGGGACAGAAGAGAATTTCTCCAGCATGATGGGGAGGGGAGATCCCCGGGACAACAGCCTTGTGCCAGCTGTAGAGAGTAAACGGGAGGCAGAAATATGGCCCCCTGAAGACGTCCATGTCCTAATTCCAGGGACCTGGAAGTATATTGTGCTACATGGCGAGAGAGAACTAAGAGTACAGATAGAATTAGGTTGCTAGTCAACTTACCCTAAAAAGGGGATCTAACCTTGGGTTACCCACATGGGCTCCAAGGTGTAACCATGAAGTTCCTTACAAGATGGAAGAGGGCATCAGAAGAGTCAGCGTCGTGCAATGTGAGAAAGGCTCAATCAACAATTGCTGATTTTGAACACGGAGGACGGGCTTCAAGCCGAGCAGCGCAGGAAGCCTCTCTCTAGAAGCCAGAAAAGGCAAGAAAATAGATTCTCTCCCGGAATCTCCAGAAAAGAACACAGCCCTGCTGGCACCTTGATTTTAGCCCAGTGAAACCATTTTTAGACCTCTGACCTCCACGACGGTAAGGCAGTAACTCTGGGTTGTTTTAAGCTACTAAATTTGTGGTAATTTGTGACGGCAGCCAGAGGAAGCTTATACAGTAACCAAACCAGATGACAGCGGTGTGCCTCAGCATCCCCGTTATCTCATGTACTGTCTTTCGAACCTAGAGCAACTTCTGAGGGATGTGGTCTACGTAAATTAAGAGAAACTCCGAGAAATAAGAAATGAAGAGATCATGGAACCAGGGTATCCGACCCAAGAGAAAGGCAAAGGAAATCGCAAGGAAGACAGCAAAGGGAAATCCTGGGCTAAAACCATGCGGTCAGCCAAGAGCCAACCAGCACTGACGGCAGAATGGCCATCTCGAGGATGCGTGTGTCCAAAGAGAACATCCTGGAACTGATAGATTACTTGGACATGATTTCCCTTGTGGAAAACTGTACTGAGGGCTAATCAGACAGCGTGGGGAGAACTGACAATAGGTACAAGGAAAACTAAGCAATGAAAGGGGATAATAATTATCTTCGAGGAAAAAGGAAACCCTGGGGCGCCTGGGGAGCTCCGTCGGTTAGGGGTCCAACTCTTGGTTTCGGCTCAGGTCACGATCTCATGGTTCATGCGTTCAAGGCCCATGTTGGGCTCCACGCTGTGACATGGAGCCTGCTTGGAAGTCTCTCTCTCTCCCTCTCTCTCTGCCCCTCCCCCCCCGTCTCAAAATAAATAAACGTTAAAATAAGAAGAAGAAATATAATACAAGAAATTCAGAAATAGGTACATGCCAAACTCAAAGAGAGAAGAGTGGCTGCTGGGGGGGGATGGGGAGGAGTAGAGAGGTGTGGGGTAGGGTACCCTGAGCCCTGGTTGTCTTTACAAATTGTGTGCATGCATTACTTGGAAAGATTAAAAGTTAAATTTCAAAGACTTCTCCAGAAACAACACCACCAAAAGACAAAAAAATAGAGGCAACCACAGTTAGCTCAGAAACCTGCCTCGAAACCCTTCTGCACCCACTTGGAATGCCGACGCCACGTCTACAAGACTTGAAAGGCAGGAAGGTGATGGGGAAGCCATCCCATAGGTGAGGCAAAGACTACGGGCATTTCAGGAAGACACACACGTGACATCCCAGCAGACAGCCACGGGAAAACGTCGCTGATGCGTCACACAGACAACTATGTGTTACGCTGATCGAACAGAAGCATGTGATTAAATGATTGCTGTTGTGATAGTCTGGCTTTGTGACGGGGCCACTGGGGGCTCCTGCACGCCTGCACGTGCGCACACACACACGCACACACACACACACACAGAGCTCAGATTCATCCTTCACTTTGTTGGAAACCTTCCCCTTACCTCTGACCTCTGCCCCTCAACCTGGTTTGTCTCAAGTGCCTAAGAGTGCACTCAGCTTTGCTCTTGGTGTTCCAGACGACAGGACTCTGTCTACCTCTGATAGGCTTTCAGGAATTAGATCTGCTGTCCCCGGCTCTTTTTTCACCTCAACATTCAAGTCCATTCGACGTGCACAGCACTCTCCTTGTATAATTCGAGAACCCGACAGTCTGCCACTGAGCCGAAACGTGGTGGCCATAGATGAGCTCTGTGGACGTTAAGACCTCCTAAGGACGGCTCCTGCTCAGGTCATGATCGCATGGTTCATGGGTTGGAATCCCGCATTGGGCTCTGCAGTGACAGCGCAGAGCCTGCTTGGGATTCTCTCTCTCTCCCTCTTTCTCTGCTCCTCCCCTGCTCTCTCTCTCTCTCAAAATAAATAAATACACATTAAAAAAGAAAAAAACACCCCCAACACAGAAGTCAGTTGCCCTAATGTACACTCCGGCCGCAGAGCCAATGTATCCAGTGGCCCTTTCCCCAGTTTCTTTCCCAGCTTCTAAGCCACCTGTCCTCACAGCCACCGTTTCCGCCCTTCGCGTGTTATCAGGTGCAGCAGCAACACTGAAGGTAACAAAACTCCGCGGAAACAATTCAGATCAGCAAGAAACCGTGAGAAAGTTCGGCCTCTTCCCATTTCCGGCACTATCCAGGCGCAACTCTGGGGGCACGGGCTCCCGTGACAAAGCACAGGGAGAGCCAGCCCTCCCTTCCGCCCACAGCCACTGTCCCCAGTGAAGACACAATGCCCCAAATCAGCAAAACTGTGCTTTTTCCCAACGAAGGCAGGAAAAAGCATCATGAATGGGGATCAAGAAATCTCACCCACAAACCAAGTCAGCCGTTGAAGCAGAACCAGGGACAGCAAAGACAACGATTTTCGATCCTCGCTTTTATGCCAAGAAGTCCAATGAGGACAACGTGCCAAAAATTGCAGGAATAAAAAGGATGGAAACTATGAACTTGACACCCAAAACGAACACGCTTACCCAACACGGTCGACACTGCCCTTGCCACCTAAGCTCACAGGCTGCCTGATTGGATGCTGTGGCTGCCCAAACTCCTACATGACCCCCTGGAGAGAGGAACTTGGAGGTCTTCGATGGTGAAAGATATATACATCTTGGTGCTGCCCAGGCTTACGTGGGCCATAAATGGACCCACCATAGCTGTGCGCGGTGTCAGGAAATACGGCCGCATCACTGACGTCACGAGCGTGGTACCCAGAACCGCCGTTCCCAGCAGCCAGAAGGCATGACGACGGAGTCCGGACGAAGCTGCTGACCTGACATTTGCCTACAAGCCAACCTTTAGCCTTCCTCCTGGAGGAAATCCGGCATGGCCTTGTGACAGCTGTGCTTCTCTGTTATGGAACCTGCCCGAAAGCACTTGTCCCCAGCGTTTTCCTCGCTCGACGGATCTGTCCGGGTGGGACAAACAGTTTCAGATGATGCAGGAGGCACAACGCGCCCCCAGTTCTCTACAGAACCTCACAGAGTGAGGGCAAATGCTGAGGCAGCGGCTTCAGACAAAAGGTACTTTGTCAAGGAAAACCACAATAGCCTGACTGCGAGCGTGGTCCGTGAGGCATCAAAGGGTATCATCAAATGCAAGAAAGTGGTCTCTAGTTAGTTCTGATAGTGCCCATTTTACGGGGGATTGGGGGGGGGGCGGGTAGTGACCAGCCTGAGAGAGTCAGCACTACGGCCACCACCGAGCATTTCCTAGTCGCGGGGCTGCTGGGTGAGCCCAGGCCCCGCGCTGAATTATGGGAGCTCTGATCACAAAAAAGGGCCACATGGTGTGAGCACACACAGGTCTTCAAGGAGAACAGCATGAAACAGAAAAAGCTGTCCCTCGTTAGAAAGGCGAAGAAATCTGCCTTTTGGTTTTTTTAAGCGGACAGACTGAAATTCCGTTAGACCACAGAAAATTAGGCGGTTAGACGACACAGCTCCCCCGCGCGAAGCCCCAGAATTATTCCTGGGCACAGGAAAATTCTAACGTGCGCTTTCTTCACTCTTAGCAAAGTTCTAAGTGGATAAAAGAAGAACAGTGTTGGGGCCCCTGGGTGGCTCACGTCATGATCTCACGGTTCGTGAGTTCGAGCCCCGTGTCGGGCTCTGCACGGACAGTGCAGAGCCTGCTTGGGTTTCTCCCTCTCTCTCTCTCTCTCTCTCTCTCTCTTTCTCCCCCTGCCCCTCCCCCACTTGTGCTCCCCTCTCCCAAAATAAATAAATAAACTTAAAAAAAAAAAAAAAGAAGAAGGTTATTCAAAACACAGGATTCCATCAAGGCAGCGGCTGACGACGGCAGGGATCCTGCCTCTAACTGCTTCATCGTCTTTGTGCCTGACGCCCAGCCACAGTCAGCTGACAGCATGGCCCGGCTCCGGGGGGACGGGGACACAGGCTGGGGACGCACCTGATCGCTGCGGGCGACTCCGTAGCGCAGCTCGTTCACAAAGTGCTCGCAGTTCTCGCAGGGCAGCGAGTAGGGCAGCTCCTGGCCCACCAGCTGCTCTGCCCGCTGGACGATTTTGCCGGGAGGCAGCGGCGAGTACTTGTCATCGTGTTTGTTATTGACCTGGTACCTGTCTCTCCCGACCACGTCATCCAGCCGCTCTTTTTTCACCACGGCCTTCTCAGTCAGGGTGGACGTGATGCTGGCCGCGCCCGCTCCCGCAATTTCACCTGAGGATTCGCAAAGAGGAGACAGAGGGATCGGTCCCGGGCAGGCCCGTCGGGGTCCGTCCGCAGGCCCTTGGCACCAACCACGAGAGCGTGAGCCGATGTGGGAGGGAACGGGGAGCAGGGCCAGACACCTGCTGTGTGGCTTTGGAGAAGGTACTTGCGGTCTCTGGGCCCCGGTTTCCTTATCCGAAATGTGGAGTGGTCAAGTTTCGGGATTTGGTGTGATCTTTTTTTTTTTTTTTTTGGACCCAGAGAAGCCGACCTTCTACACCCCGTGACTCCTCAGGGGCCCTCTTGGCTGTGCAAATATGGGCCCTGAGCACAGCCATCTCCCTAGGGGAATAGAGTATGACCCTTCTGGGAGTCCAGCAGGGATGCGCTCCCGTGACAAACACAAGGCTGATTACTGCCGAAAAGGTGGATCTGTAGCTCCCAGACTTCTGGAAGCAGTTCCTCGAGACGTGGTGCCAGGGAGGCCCACTGGGTGCACTGGCACGGCCCCGGCCGAGGCTGAGGGACTGGAAGGGACACCAAAGCTCCAGAAATTAAACTGCCTGTGGAATATTACTCAGCCACAAAAAAGGATGAGGTCTTGCTATTTGCAACAACACGGGTGGGGCTTGAGGGTATTAACGCAAAGCGAAAGAAGTCAGACGGGGAAAGGTGGATTCCGTATAATTTCACTTACACGTGGAACTTATAAAACGAAACAAATGACTAAAGAGATAAACGAAAAGCAGAAACAGACCCATAAGACAGAGAATGAAACGGTGGTCGCCAGAGGGGAAGGAGCAGGGGTGGGGTGGGAGTGGGAGGTACAGGCTTCCAGTTACGGGGTGAGGCAGTCACGGGGATAAAAGGCACAGCACAGGGAGTGTCATTAGGGATGTCGTAGTAGCCTCTTCTGGGGGCGGATGGCGTCTAGACTTGCGGTGAGCACAGCGGAACGGGCAGACTTGTCCCTTCACTGCACACCTGAAGCTAATGCAACATCGTGTGTCAGCTATACTTCAATTTAAAAAAAATAGGGGCGCCTGCGTGGCTCAGTCGGTTAAGCATCCAACTTCGGCTCAGGTCATGATCTTGCGGTCTGTGGGTTCGGGCCCCGCGTCGGGCTCTGTGCCGACAGCTCAGAGCCTGGAGCCTGCTTCCGATTCCGTGTCTCCCTCTCTCTCTGTCCCTCCCCTGCTCGCGCGTTCTCTCAAAAATAAATAAACATTAAAAAAAATTTTTTAAGTTAGCCATTAAAGAAAATATTAATTAAGTAGGATGCCTGGGTGGCTCAGTCAGCTGAGCATCCGACTCTTGATTTTCTGCTCAGGTCACGATCTCATGGTGTGTGGGATCGAGCCCTGTGTCAGGCTCTGTGCTGACAGCAGGGAGCCTGCTTGGGATTCTCTCTCCCTCTCCCTCTCCCTCTCTCTCTCTCTCTGTCCCTTCCCTCTTCATGCTCTCTCTCTCTCTCTCAAAATAAATAAACTTAAAAACAAATCTTTTTTTAAAAAAAGAAAATATTAATTAAGCAATCATAGAAAGGGCACATGCGTATGGCACACATTTGATGACCGAATTGGGGGAAATATCAGACTGGGCAGTATAACATCATGGTTAAAGGCCCAGAATGGAGAGTCAGACAGCCAGAGTTCAACTCCCACCTCTACCTCTATCTGCTGTGTGACCTTGGACAAGGTGCTTAACTTCTCAGAGTCTCTAAGTCCTTGTAGAACAGAGATGATAACAGCCCTCTCTGTCCCTACTGTACCGCAGTGGGGGCTGCAAGGATGATCAGACCTGGCCATGTAAGGTGACTTCTCTGGTGCCTGGAACAGGGGGAGTGCCCAGCAAGTGTCAGCTGTCACTATCATTAGGGTCGTTCTCCATGCTTCCTTCCAACTCTGATTTCTACCATTTCCTGAGTAGCATGAGGTCAGTCCTGAGCTATCTGGCAAGATTCCTGCGTAGCTCTCGTGAGAAGATACATGTGGAAGCAACTTTTCCCATTAAAGGAGCATCACCCACCCAATGACCCGTGACACACACCTGTCCCCAGGATCCCTGCCATGCCCTCCCCTGTCTCCTGTCCACCAGGTACATCCACTGTGCAATCAGTCAACACGGAGGCCCTCCTGTGTGTCGGGCCTTGTCCAAGGTGCTGGAGAGAGGGGCATGAACTGGACAGGGTGCCTCCCCTCAAGTGGCTCATATTCCAGTGAGAGGACTCACCCCGATAAGGAACAAATACACAAAATCAGGTACTTCTAGGTAGTGAATATGCTCTGGATTAGATTAGGTGAAATATTACAGGAGACGATGACTAGGAGAGGATTACAGGAGAGGGGAGGCTCGGGAAGGGGAGGGCCACCCCAGGGAATGGGCGTCGAGTGGAGCCTGGAATGATGGGGGCAAGGCAGCTGTGCTGAGATCCAGGAAGGAGCATCACATGCAAAAGGAAGGGCAAGGGCAAGGGCCTCCAGAAGCAAGAGTGTGGTAGGCTCCAGAGGCTGCAGGGAGGCCGGTGTGGCTGCAATCCAGAGACCCAGGAGGAGGGGAGAGAAAGATGAGGGTCAGAGAGGCAAGCAGAGGCCAGACCACACCGGACCTCATGGGCCACGGTATAAACTTTGAGTCTTATTCTATGTGTCATGGAAAAGCTGATCAAGAATTTGGGGGTGGCTGGGTGGCTCAGTCAGTTAGGCCTCTGACTTCAGTTCAGGTGAGTTCAAGCCCCACATCAGGCTCTCTGCTGTCAGCGCAGAGCCTGCTTCGGACCCTCTGTCTCTCTCTCTGCCCCTCCCCTGTTCATTCGCACTCTCTCTCTTGGTCTCTCTCAAAAATAAACATTTAAAAAAAAAAGAATTGGGGCACCTGGGTGGCTCAATCAGTTAAGCATCTGACTTCAGCTCAGGTCATGATCTCGCGGTTCGTGAGTTCGAGCCCCACATCGGGCTCCGTGCTGACAGCTCAGAGCCTGGCGCCTGCTTTGGATTCTGTGTCCCGCACCCCCCCTCTCTGCCCCTCCCCTGCTCATGCTCTGTCTCTCTCTCACAAAAATGAATAAACTTAAAACAAATTCAAAAAAAAAAAAGAATTTTAAGGGGCATCTTCTTCCCAACTGGTCTTTGGCACGTTGTCTCAGAGCTGGTGAGAAGCACTCCCACACCCCAGTTGGCACTTTTTCCTCATCCCCCCCCCTCCCGGGGACCTGCCCTACTCAACTTAGGGTGCCATGAAGGGGGAGGCATCCAGGTGAGCTCTGGTGCTCGAGAGTGGTTAGGGACAGATAGCAAGATGGCTTCAGGAAATGCCAAAACTGGGCACCCTGCCCCCAAGTACAAAGCCACGGCCATAATGCCAGATGACCAGTTCAAAGGTATCAGCCTCTCTGACCACAAAGGAAAATCTACGCTGTGTTCTTCTCCTACTCTCTTGTCTTTTCACCTTCGCTTCCCCCACGGAGATCTTTGCTGTCAGTGACAGGACGGGAGAATGTAAGAAACTCGATTGCAAATGATTGGTGCTTCTGTGGACTCGGACTCTCACTTCTGTCGTGGATCCACACGCCCAGGACTGGGACCCAGGTATCGCACCCCCAGGGTACCATCGCTCAGGACAATGGAGTCTTCAAGGCTGATGAAGGCATCTCATTCAGGGGCCTCTTTATCATTGATCATGAAGGAATCCTTCGGCACATCATGTGAATGACCTCCCTGTCGGCCACTCTGTGGATGAGACTCTGAGACTCGTTCAGGCCTCCCAGTTTACCGACAAGCATGGGGGGGAGTGGGCCCAGCTGGCTGAAAGCCTGACAGTGATACAGTCAAGCCCGATGTCCAGAAGAGCAAAGAATAATTCTCTAAGCAGAGGCGAGCGCTGGGTCATTTTCGGGCCAGGCTGCAGTGGGCGGCCATGAAAACAAAACCTCTTTTGTACCATTGTCATGCTTAAAACACAAGACTTTAGATTTGGTACTGGGATAGGACAGGCCTTTCCTGCAGGGGCTGGGGAGGCCAGCCTTTCTTCCTCGGGTCTGCCTTCCTTCCTTTCTTCCTGGTCACAGCTCAGGCTGTGCTATGGGGCAGGCCAACTGATCTGCACAGAAGTGGGGCATCGCTTTTGATCTTTGGTTGTTTCTATTAAACTTGAACTGAGAGGGGGGAGGAATTTTAAGGAGAGAAGTCACATAATCAGATTTATACTTTAGAATGATCATGCTGGCTGCCCAGGGAAGGAGGGACGGGCCACAAGCGGGCGAGGGGCAGAGAGACCAGCCGGAAGCTTCAGAGGAGAGAATGGTGGCTTACCCCAGGGCACGACAGTGGAGACGGTGAGAAGTGATCAGACCCGGGGTCTGTCTTGGAGAAAAGGCAACCAGCTTTCCTGGTGGATCAGATGCGGGGTGAGAAGGATTGAGGATGACGCCTGGATTTTGGGCTCCAGAAGCTGGGTAGTGTCATCCACTGGAGACTTTCAGGGCGTGTCAAGTTCAATGTGCCAACTGGACACCCGAGTGGAGATGCCAAGTGGTCAAGAGGCTATGTACAAGGCTGAAGCTGAGCGGGGAGGCCTAAGCTGCGGGTATGGGCTTAGGAAACATCCACCAATAGAAAGTGCTGGAAGGATGAGGGATATGGGACAGGATGAAGAACCCACACAGGAGACCATGAAAGGAGGGCCCAGTGAGAGAGGAAGAAAGACGGGTGCTGGGTGAAGACCAGAGAGAGGTTGCTCGTGTCAAATGCTGCAGAGAAGCCTAGTAAGTTTTGACGAGAAAATGGACCTTTAGCTTTGTCAAGATGAGAAAGGTCTTTCAGTAGCTGTGAGAAGGGCTACTTCGGGAGGGGGCTAAACAAAGAGACAGCCCAGTGGAGGGAACCGAAGAGGGACGGGCAAGTGAAGAAGCGTTGATGGCCATGGTAGACAATCAAAGATTCGCTCTACAGGGAGTTATCTAGAGAAGACATGGGGAGGGTGGGGGAGCATTGTTCATTTCATCAACAGAGTTATTACCGTGGTTTCTACGCCAACTGGAATGACCTAGTAGAGAGGGGAACCACGATAATACAGGAGGTGAGGAATTTGAGGAGCAAAGTGCTCATGAAAGTAAGAGAGGGGGTCTAGGACCCCCATGCAGAGGCTGGCTTTTTAAACCTTAGGACAGGGGCACTGTTTGCATTTTAGCAGAAGAAAAGGCAGATGATATGGGTGCAGATATTGGGGGTTTTGGTTCACCAGGGCTGGGGAAGATGACCTATACTCTGGTTACTTCTGATTTCTCTGTAATTACAGGGTGAGGCCATTAGTTAGAGGAAGGGGGAGGGTGGGGGCAAAAGACTTGTCCAAGAATGTCCACAGCAACTGTATTCACAGCAGCCGAAAACTGGAACCAATCCAATGTCCGTCAGCGGGAGAACGGACAACAAACCAAGGTGTATTCACATGACAGAAAACACCCAGCAATGATAAAGAACTTGCTACTCACAAGCCGGTGACTCTCACGGGCTGAAGGAAAGAAGCCAGACACAAAGGAGCACAGACTATGAAGCTCTTCTGACATGAAGGTCTAGAGCAGGCAAAACTGATTTATGGCAAGAGAAGCTACAATAGCGATCGTCCCTGGGGGTGGGGGTGGGGCAGTGATAAGAGGGAGCCTCTTAGGGTAGGGGAAATGTTCCAGATCTTGATCTGGGTCACTGTCACACGGATGGAGACTTTTTTTTTTTTTAATTCACTGACTATACGCTTTACTATGTTTCTGTACTTTACTATATTTATGTTATACCTCAGTTTAAGCGAAAAAAAAAAAGGTGTAAGAAAAGTGATGGGGGACCGTCACAACGATTCTCCCGGTGAAGTGTTCTTAGCCTCAGTTCACAGATAAGGAAACCAAGACTGAAGGCTAGAAACTAGGTTCACCACCAAACCTGCTGCCCAAAAGCCCATGCTCTCTCAGGGAGCTTTACACTTAAGAGTTGAATGTGTTGGGGCGCCTGGGTGGCTCAGTCGATTGAGCGTCCGACTTCGGCTCAGGTCACGATCTCACGGTCCGTGAGTTCGAGCCCCGCGTCGGGCTCCGTGCTGACAGCTCAGAGCCCGGAGCCTGTTTCAGATTCTGTGTCTCCCTCGCTCTGCCCCTTTCCCGCTCATGCTCTGTCTCTCTCTGTCTCAAAAATAAATAAACGTTAAAAAAAAAAAAAAAAAAGGAGTTGAATGTGTTCTGGGCACCTGCATGGCTCAGTCAGTTAAGCATCCAACTCCTGATTTTGGCTCAGGTCATGATCCCAGGGTTGTGGGATCAAGCCCCATGTCAGGCTCTGCACTAAACTCAGAGCCTGTTTGGGATTCTCTCTCTCTCCTCTCTGTCTGCCCCTGTCCCCTGCTCACATTCTCTCTCTCAAGACAAAAACAAAAACAAAACATAAAAGCAGAGCCACCCCCTTGGAAGCCCACCTCAGCCCCTATAGGGAACCCTTAGGGTCCCAAGGGGCAGAGTTGGAAAACCATTGCCTCACACCAGATTGCCTCCCTGCAGCACTCAGGAACCAGCCACCAGGCGGGGAGCTGAGGTCACCTGTTACCCACAGCCGCCCATCTCCCTCTCCTCCCAGCCCCAGCACAGCGGAGGCCCTCCGCGCCCTTACTTGGGGGTGCCAGGTGGACCACGTATCCATCGCCAACGTAGATGGCCCAGTGTCTGTAGAAAGGGCGGAAAATCTCAATCAGGTCTCCAACTTTGGGCTCTGGCTGCAAAATCAAGAACAGGGCTGTTAGAGGTGGCACAAGTGAGACCTTGGAACCAGGTAGCAGAGGCCGGGGTCCCTTGCCAGAGGCTGTCAAATTGGGAGGGTGTCTCTTAGGCACTCCGCAACCTGGCCTTGGGCCTGACCAAGAATTGGTATGTCTCTGGAAGTAATGTCCTCCCGGCTGCTCATCCCAATGACGAGTGGCTCTGTGTGTGTGTGTGTGTGTGTGTGTGTGTGAATGTTAGTATATGAATAAAGGAAACTTCTTTCTCTTGTACACTATACTCACACCAACACTTCTAACACCAGATATGTGGTTTTTCCACACCAAGCCATTCGATCCTCGGTGGAAATGGACTGGATGTCGTACAATTTACCCCGATTCTGACACTCACTGCCCAGAGTTAACACCGACCCCACGGGTTCAGGGCTCAGTCCCCCAAGGCTGCCCCCCCGCCAACTCCACTTCAGCTGCCAGTCACAAATCCTGGGCGTCACCTGCGCTTCTGACCAACCAGCTATAAATCAGGGGTTCCCATATCCCCCCCCCCCCTCAGGTTCTATAATTGGCTAGAATGGCTCACAGAACTCAGGA
Source organism: Panthera uncia (assembly GCF_023721935.1). Lineage (NCBI taxonomy): Eukaryota > Metazoa > Chordata > Mammalia > Carnivora > Felidae > Panthera > Panthera uncia. The sequence goes on along the minus strand of NC_064808.1, from coordinate 7,549,249 downwards.
ACCATTCACTTACTAGATCACCGGTTTGTTATAAAGCATGCAACTCAGAACAGCCAGATGGCAGAGACGCGCCGCACCCGGAAGGCATGTGGGATGCACACAGCTGTCCGGGGTGCCACTCTCCCAGCACCTCCCTGTGTTCACCAACCCAGAAGCTCTCCGAACCCCTTAGGTTAGGGTCCTCACGGAGGCTGCGTTAGTTACACAGGCATGATTGATTCATTCATGGGTCCTTAGCGATGATCTCGCCCTCCAGCCTCTCTCCCCTCCCAGGAGGTCGGAGGTGGGGCTGAAATTTCCAGCCCTCTAATCAGGTCAGTTCCTCCAGCTCTGAACTCTCATCACCTCATGAGCAGAAACTCCAGTGCGGGTGGAAGGGGCTTGTTAAGAATAATGAAAGATTCTCCTCTCTCTCCTGTCAGTCAGGAAATTACAAGGGTTTTAGAAGCCTCGTGCCAGGAATTGGGGACAAAAACCCAAAATTATACTTCTTACTGCCTCACAAGAAGTGCGCGCAGGGGTGAGTGGGTGCGTGTGTGCCAGGGAAATGCCACTGGGAGCCCTACCCTGCTGGGGTGCGTGGGGCAGAGCCGGAGAAAACTTCAGAGAGGTTCGAGATCACTTGCCTTAGCATTATTGAGGGACCAGCAACAGACCCTACGCTAAGTGCTGGGGGTGGGAGCATTCGATTTGGACCAGAATCAGGGGTGACAAGCTTCTCTGATCCAAGCCAATCTTAAATCTCTTTAATGAGCAAGGAAAATCCCTTTAGTCTTCAGCAAGTGAAGGATCTGGGGGGGGTGGGGGAGCCTCTGGCCTGCTTGCCCTTGGTGGGCATACCCACGGGGGCTCGCCCACATTCCACCGCCAAGCTCCACGGACCTGACAGAGATTTCATCAAGGATGCGATGGGGAGGACTCACCCCTGCATGGCCTCCCTTGGGATAAAAACAAAGGTTAGTGGGACTAGCCAATCACAACTCCACAAGGCCTACGAAGCAAGGTCAATGGCAAGTTCATTTCTATTTATACAAACATTAAAACTGAAAATAACTATTACATATGACAGGAGAAAAATCTTTTCACAGAAACGTTATGGATAAATCATGTTCTCTTCTGCAGTGATTGTAAATAGTCTGCCAAAAAGAAGGCTCCCCGACCTTACTGGGAACCTACTTCAGAACAATGGACAATGGTTGCAATTTATGAATCCCACTTGTTTTCCAGAATAAAAGAAAAAAATGTATTGTGTATTGTTTGGTGAGAATTAGGGGGTCTTCAGAAATCCCCCAAAGGGAGTTTAGCTGGGGGTCCCCATGAATAAGCAAGGACATGAAGACAAGGCAGGGATCCAGCCCTCAGGAAGCCCACCGACTACAACAGGAGACAGTTTGACCATCAGTAATAAGATGTCAGGCAATGAGCAGTTGGTGGGTGTGCAGACCTGAGGAGCTCACTGTGTTCCAGATAAATACCAGTGAAAGGAGGTCTACACATAGAAGGATGCCTGAAAAAAAATTTTTTTTATTGCAATGACAAAAATATCTACAAAGAAATTCAAACCTTATAACCGTAAACATCAAAAGGTAACAGGGTGGCAAAAGCCTGGTGCTCAGTAAAGGAAGCCATACCCGAAAAGCAGTGCAATGTATTAGCCCATGTATGTCTCGTTCCAGAAAAGCCGTCACTATAGGAGAGAAAAACGATCCGTGATTGCCAGGGGCTAGGAGTGGGGAGAGGAGTGGGCAACAAAGGGGCAGGAGAGAGGAACAAACTTTCCATAATGTTCTGTATCTGATGGTGGTGACAGCTATGCCGTCATGTGTGTTGGTGAAAACTCATAGAAATGAACGCTAAAGGGGCGCCTGGCCGGCTCAGTTGTGGAGGGAGCGGCTCTTGATTCAGGGTTGTGAATTCAAGCCCCACGTTGGGTGTGGAGATTGCTAAAACAAATAAACTTTTTTTAAAATTAGAACTATTAGGGGTGCCTGGGTGGCTCAGTCAGTTAAGCGGCCGACGTCAGCTCAGGTCATGATCTCGCAGTCTGTGAGTTTGAGCCCCGGGTCGGGCTGTGTGCTGAGAGCTCAGAGCCTGGAGCCTGCTTCGGATTCTGTGTCTCCCTCTCTCTCTGCCCCTTCCCTGCTTGCTCTCTGTCTCTGTTTCTCTCTCTCTCTCTCAAAAATAATAAACATTAAAAACATGTATTAAAAAAACTAAAATTGGGGCGCCTGGGTGGCGCAGTTGGTTGAGCGTCCGACTTCAGCCAGGTCACGATCTCGCGGTCCGTGGGTTCGAGCCCCGCGTCGGGCTCTGGGCTGATGGCTCAGAGCCTGGAGCCTGTTTCCGATTCTGTGTCTCCCTCTCTCTCTGTCCCTCCCCCGTTCATGCTCTGTCTCTCTCTGTCCCAAAAATAAATAAACGTTGAAAAAATAAATAAATAAAAATTAAAAAAACAAAAAAAAACTAAAATTATTAAGGAAAAGAAAGGGGACGCCTGAGTGGCTCAGTCGTTAAGAATCTGACTTTGTGACACAAGAACAGACACTCAGATCAATGGAACAGAATAGAGAACCCAGAAATGGACCCACAAATGTATGGCCAACTAATCTTTGACAAAGCAGGAAAGAATGGAATAAAGACAGTCTCTTCAGCAAGTGGTGCTGGGAAAACTGGACAGCGACATGCAGAAGAATGAACCTGGACCGCTTTCTTACACCAGACGCAAAAATAAACTCAAAATGGTTGAAAGACCTCAATGTAAGACGGGAAGCCATCCAAATCCTCGAGGAGAAAGCAGGCAAAAACCTCTTTGACCTTGGCCACAGCAACTTCTAACTCAACACGTCTCCGGAGGCAAGGGAAACAAAAGCAAAAATGAACTACTGGGAACCTCATCAAAATAAAAAGCTTCTGCACAGCGAAGGAAACACTCAGCAAAACTAAAAGGCAACTGACAGAATGGGAGAAGATACTTGCAAATGACCTATCAGATACAGGGTTAGTATCCAAAATCTACAAAGAACTTCTCAAACTCAACACCCAAAAAACAAATAATCCAGTGAAGAAACAGGCAACAGACATGAATAGACACTTTGCCAAAGAAGACATCCAGATGGCCAACCAACACATGAACAAATGCTCCACATCGCTCATCATCAGGGAAATACAAATCAAAACCACAATGAAATACCACCTCACACCTGTCAGAATGGCTCACATTAACAACTCAGGCAACAACAGATGTTGGTGAGGATGTGGAGGAAGAGGATCTCTTTTGCATTGTTGGTGCGAATAAAAGCTGGTGCAGCCACTCTGGAAAACAGTATGGTTTTCTAAAAATAGAACTACCCTACGACCCAGCAATTGCACTACAAGGGATACAGGTGTGCTGTTTCGAAGGGACACATGCACCCCAATGTTTATAGCAGCACGATCAACAATAGCCAAAGTATAGAAAGAGCCCAAATGTCCATTGATGGATGAATGGATAAAGAAGATGTGGTATATATATACAATGGAGTATTACTCGGCAGTCAAAAAGAATGAAATCTTGCCATTTGCAACTATGTGGATGGAACTGGAGGGTATTATGCTAAGCGAAATTAGTCAAAGAAAGACAGATATCATATGACTTCACTCATACGAGGAATTTAAGATACAAAACAGATGAGCATAAGGGAAGGGAAGCAAAAAGAATATAAAAACAGGGAGGAGGACAAAACAGAAGAGACTCCTAAATATGGAGAACAAACCGAGGGTTATTGGAGGGGTAGTAGGAGGGGGGATGGACTAAATGGGTCAGGGGCATTAAGGAATCTACTCCTGAAATCATTGTTGCACTATATGCTAACTAATTTGGATGTAAATTTTAAAAAATAAAAAATAAAATTAAACAAAATAAATTGCAAATACTTTCTAAACCAAAAAAAAAAAAAAAAAAGAATCTGACTTTGGCTCAGGTCATGATCTCACAGTTTGTGAGTTTGAGTCTTACATCAAGCCCTGCTTTGGGTGAACACAAGCCCCACTTCAGGTAAAACATGAGCTCTGGGTAAGCCCCACTTCTCTCTCTCTCTCTGTCTCTCTCTCTCTCTGTCTTTATGCCCCTTAGGGGATTCTTTCTCTCTCTCCGCCCCTCATTCACTTGTGCCCTCTCTCTAAATAAATGAATAAATAAGAATTTTAAAAGAGAGGAATGCTAAAAAGGATCAATTAGACCTCAATTTTTTAAAACAGATTTTATTTTTTTTAATGTTTATTTATTTATTTTTGAGAGAGAAAGCACGAGCAGAGGAGAGGGGAAGAAGGCAGCAAGAGAGGAAGAGAGAGAATCCCAAGTAGGCTCCAAGCTGTCAGCACAGAGCCTGATGCAGGGCTCAAACCCACAAATCATGAGATCATGACTTGAGCCAAAATCAAGAGCCAGCAGCTTAACCAACTGAGCCACCCAGGCGTCCCTAAACACAAAATTTTTTAAATAAATAAAAAAATTAATGTTAATGGATATCTAAAGTTTGAAGGAAAAAAGTTTTGATTTTTTAAAATCTGCAATCACGGGGCACCTGGGTAACTCAGTCAGTTAAGCATCCGGCTTCGGCTCAGGTCATGATCTCACAGTTTGTGAGTTCAAGACTCGCGTCGGGCTCCAGGCTGACAGCTCAGAGCCTGGAGCCTGCTTCGGATTCTGTCTCCCTCTCTCTTTGCTCCTCCCCCACTTGCATTCTCTCTCTCTAAATAAATAAATAAATAAATAAGCATTAAAATACACAAGCAAATTGCCTGCCCCTTATAGGAGCAGATGGTACCTATTTCCAAATAGGCACAAGGCCAATACATAAAAGCACCCAAGGACACTTCTTTTTAAAAATGAAGTGAAAGGTGGCGGACTCACCTGTGGAGCCCTGTGCACCAGTTTCTAACTAGTGCAAAGACTCGGTGTTCACATGGCAACAAGGATGATCTTTTAGATACAGAGCTAAGTGGAAAAAGGAGAATAGCTCTGCAACCCAACACCGCTTATATAAAGATACCCACACGCAAACCAATGATACGCATCTTAGAAGAACCATACCCGCAAAGATCGTCTTAAAAAACCAACAAGAAGGGTGCCTGGGTGGCTCAGTCGGTTAAGCGTCTGACTCTTGGTTTCAGCTCAGGTCATGATCCCCACGGTTCATGGGTTCAAGCCCCACATAGGGCTCTGCACTGACAGCACGGAGCCTGCTTGGGATTTTCTCTCTCCTTCTCTCTTACTCTGCCCCTCCCCTGCTCATTCTCTCTCTCTCTCAAAACAAACAAATAAATAAATAAATATTTTTTTAATAAAATAAAAAATAAAAAACCAACAAAAACAAGAACAGAATCATGTGGACTAACGAACACACATTAAATACATCAGGATGCTAGCCGTTGGAAAGGGATGAGGATATAAGGGAACCCAAAGAAACCAAAACAAAAAAACCCACAAGAGAAGGGCGGGGGGGGGGGGGGGGGGGGGGGGGGGTCTTACAGGGACCAGCCAGGACAGGATGCCATGAACTAAGAATATGAATGACTTCACCCTCTGTCATAGAATCTAACTAGAGAAACAATAACTTCATGAAACACACAAACCAACTGAGCTGAATCCAAGTTAAGAACTCAAGGAATCATGTTATAAAATCAGATGTATGAGCACGACAATCCCAGTGCCAAATTTGTGCCTGTGCTTATTTTTGTATGCAAGCTAAGAATGGTTTTTATGTTTTTTTAAGTGGTTGGGGGAAAAGTCAAAAGAAGAATGATGTTCTGTGACACATGAAATTGCATGAAATTCAAACTTCAGGGTCCATAAAATTTCATTGGCACACAGCCACACCCACTCATTTACATATTGTCTGGGGTTGCTTTCTCTCTACGGTAGATGAGTTGAGGGGTTGCAACGGAGACCCTATGATCTGCAAACCGTAAAATCGTCACTATCTGAGCTTTACAGAAAAAGTTCGCCAACTCCTGTTATAAAAGGATGGGGAGTGGGGTAGCTGGGTGGCTCAGTCAGTTGAGTGCCCAACTCTTGGTTTCTGCTCAGGTCATGATCCCGTGGCTTTGTGGGCTCCAGCCCCACATCGGGCTCTGTGCTAGCGGTGTGGAGCCCGCTTGGGATTCTCTCTCTCCCTCTCCCTCTCTCTCTGCCCCTCCCCCACTGGTGCTGTCTCTGTCTCTCTCAAAACAAATAAACTTTTAAAAAAAGGATCGGTAGTGATGTCTCCCTCACTCAGCTTGATCCACATTCTGGGGGACCTGTTTGTCAGCTGGTTCTTCCTCCAGGAGCAAGTGGCCAACAGGGAGCATCAGGAAGAGAGCTACCTCGGGGCGCCTGGGTGGTTCAGTCGGTTGAGCATCCGACTTCGGTTCAGGTCACGATCTCGCGGTTTTTGAGTTCAAGCCCCGCGGCGGGCTCTGTGCTAACAGCTCAGAGCCTGGAGCCTGCTGCGGATCCTGTGTCTCCCTCTCGCTCTCTGCCCCTCCCCCACTCACGATCTCTCTTTCTTTCTCCCTCTCTCTCTTTCTCTCTCTCAAAAAATAACCATTTAAATTTTTTTTTTTTCTTTTGAAAAGCAAGAGAGCTACCTCTCCAGGGCTGGACTCCTGGGATTCCCCAGCACGCACGGTAACCAGGGTTCTACTGCACAACGCAGGCGGAAACAATGGCAAAGCTGAGACTCTGTGCCCATGGGATTTCAGAACAAAAAGTCTTTATCCTTCCCACAAAAACAGAGTTACAAAGAGCTGCATAACAGCCATTTTCCTTAGCAAGCAAACCGAGGAACAATTTCTGGCCTCCGAAATTATCGGAAAAACAACCTACATAATCATCAACAAGAACCAATTAGATAAATTATCCCGCATCCACCTGGCCATGTGCACATACGGCCATTGGAGAAAACGAGGTAGATTTATATGAGCTGACGTGGAACTAATTGTAAAAGTATGTTGAAGACATGATTATCCCATTTTTTCCCTAAAATACATTTTTGTATATTTATAAGCAAAATGCACTGTATATACTATGCATGATCTGGGAAAAACAGACCAAATTGTTGTGTATTATTTACAGTGGGGGTTGGGCTTCAGAGTCTTTCAACATTTTTTAAATGTTCTTTATTTATTTTGAGAGAGATGGGGGGCGGGGAGGGAGAATATGAGTGGGGGAGGGGCAAAGAGAGGGAGAGAGAGAGAATCCCAAGCAGCCTCCATGCCATCAGTGCAGAGCTCGACGCAAGACTCAATCTCACAAACCCGGAGATCATGACCTGAGCTGAAATCGAGAGTCAGATGCTTAACCAACTGAGTCACCCAGGTGCCCCTGAGTTACTTGTATAATAAAAACTTTTTAAGATTTTTAGATGGGGGGGAAAAAAATCCCTCATGTTGATGAGCTTGCAGTTTTTAATTGGAAAAGGTGGCTATTATCTGTCACCAAAATCCCTTGAAATCATCTCCCATCTGGAACCTGTAAATATGACCATGTTAATGATGTTTAAAAATCAATAATGCAAAAAAATAATAATAAAAAAATAAAAATAAAAATAAAAGTCAGTAACGCTTCAATATAAGATATAAAAACATAAATTTTAAACTAATATTGAGGGATATGTATCATCTTAGAATCAAGACCCACTAGGGATAAAAGCCAAAGAAAAAGGCACAAAGGAAAAGATAAAAAGGTTTTTAAACGTTTTAAAAACGTTAAAGGTCTTATTATTAAAAGTTTCTAGGGGCGCCTGGGTGGCTCCGTCGGTTGACCATCCACCTTCAGCTCAGGTCATGATCTCATGGTCTGTGAGTTCAAGCCCCGCGTTGGGCTCTGTGCTGACAGCTCGGAGCCTGGAGCCTGCTTGGGATTCTGTGTCTCCCTCTCTCTCTGCCCCTCCCCGGCTCACACTCTGTGTGTGTGTGTGTGTGTGTGTGTGTGTGTGTGTGTGTGTGTGTCTCAAAAATAAATAAACATTAAAAAAAAATTTGTTTAAGTTTCTATCACTGCCTGCTATGTTCAGACTCCCTTTTAAGGGAAAATGATTGCCCACAACCCAAGACTGCAGGGACCATGGGCCAAACCAAGGGTGAGAGGAGAGAATCCCAACTCTGGTCAAATAGAAGATGCTTTGACAAATCAAGAATGGCTAGTGAGTCACGTGCATGAGGACATACTAACTCCAGCAGCCGAGGTGCCTGCAACGACCTTGATCCTGAACTGCCTCCCAGCTCCCTGGGAGACCCAGCCTTATTATAGCTCAAGTTCTTAGATTTTCACGAGAATCCTCTTACCTCTCCACCTGTGTCCTTAAATTAAAAACTTCTTTACCTAAGCTGGCGTGAGGGGGGTGCTTGTTACTTCTAGCCAAAAGAGCGAGACCAGCACATTCTATGCATTGAAACAATACCACAAATGACCATGATCAGCTGGAAGAAAATGACAGAAAAACAGATAAATATCTTTAATATATAAAGAGTTTTGGGGCGCCTGGGTGGCTCAGTCGGTTGAGCGGCCGACTTCGGCTCAGGTCACGATCTCACGGTCCGTGAGTTCGAGCCCCGCGTTGGGCTCTGTGCTGACAGCTCAGAGCCTGGAGCCTGTTTCGGATTCTGTGTCTCCCTCTCTCTGACCCTCCCCCGTTCATGCTCTGTCTCTCTCTGTCTCAAAAATAAATAAACGTTAAAAAAAATTTAAAAAAAAAAAGAGTTTTTACGAACCAATAAAAAAGATTTAAATATCAAACTAGGAAAAAATGGACAAAGAGCATGATAAAGAATTTAAAAAGGAGATATACATATTACCATTAACACAAACACATTCTAGTTAGTCAAATAAATGTAAACTAAAACCTGGCTTTTGGGGGAATTAAAATACTGATATTATGTTTTTATTATTTTTTTTAATATTTATGTATTTTTGAGAGAGACAGAGTGTGAGTGGGGGTGGAACAGAGGGAGACACAGAATCTGAAGCAGGCTCCAGGCTCTGAGCTGTCAGCACAGAGTCCGATGCAGGGCTTAAACTCACAAACCATGATATCATGACCTGAGCCAAAGTCAGATGTTCAACCGACTGACCCACCCAGGTGCCCCTAAAATACTAATATTAAATATAAGAAAAGATACAAGTAAACACATACCCTCATTCGCTGCTGATGGGAATAAAAATTAGTGCACCTTTTCTGAAGGGTAATTTGGCAATTTGTATCACTAACCTTAAAAATATTCATACTCTTTGACCCAGTTTCTATTTAGAGACCAGATCTTAAGCAAATCATCTGAAATATCCACAAAAGATGTCCATTCCAAAGTTACATCTAATGACAAAACATTGGATATGTAAAAATCCTACATAAAGAGATTCTTAATTCTTGCCATATTTATATACGAGGATACTACATGTTATGTTGTGAAGCTTTATTTTAAAAGAATACTTAATGCGCCTGGGTGGCTTAGTCAGTTAAGAATCTGACTTTGGCTCAGGTCATGATCTCACAGTTCGTGAGTTCGAGCCCCACGTCAGGCTCTGTGCTGACAGCTCAGAGCCTGGAGCCTGCTTGGGATTCTGTGTCTCCCTCTCTCTCTGCCCCTTCCCTGCTCATGCTCTGTTTGTCTCTCTCAAAAATAAGTAAACATTAAAAAAATTTTTAAAAAGAATACTTAATGACAAGAAATGCCCTTTCATATTAGTTAATGAAAAGCCTTATACAAAATAGTATATACTTTTAAACTCTGTTTAAAAAAGAAAACAATGAAGAAAATCTGGAAATATGCCAAAATGTGAACAGTGTTTATTACTAGGCAGTGAAATTGGGGGTATTAATTTTCTTTTTAATTCTCTTCTAGTTTTCCAAAATGTTCAAATACACATATATTCATTTTAGGATCAGAAAAAAAAAAAAAAAAAAAGTCTTGACAAACATCAGTGTGTTCAACTTTGGGTAATGCATACAATTACTATTATGTAACAAAATAAATACACGTGGAAATAGACAAGAAAGATAAATACCAACATCTCAGAGATTCCCTCTGGGTGCAGGGGCGATGTGTGGTTACTGGGATTATTCTCCTCCTTCTGTTTTTCAGTATTTTCTAGCTTTCCCACAAATCGCATTTTTAAGTTCATAGCATGCTTCCCAACATTTTACGATGCAAAATTTTCAAAGAGACAATCTGAATTTTCAAACATTCAAAATTGACAGAATTTTTTAGTGAACATCTGTGTACCCACCACCTAGGTTCTATGATTCTGGTAGTGTATTTGCTTTATCATAATTATGTGCACCTACTCATTCCACCTGTAGAGTATCTTTAAACTCTTCCTTTAAACTTAAACGGAGGTCGAAGTGTCTGGGTGGCTCAGTTGGTTGAGCGTCCGACTTCGGTTCAGGTCATGATCTCATGGCTCATGAGTTCGAGCCCCCCATCAGGCTCTGTGCTGTCAGCTCGGAGCCTGGAGCCTGCTTCGGATTCTGTCTCCCTCTCTCTCTGCCCTTCCCTCGCTCAATCTCTCTCTCTCTCAAAACTAATAAATAAACATTTAAACATTTTTCTAAAAAACTTAAATGGAGGTGTGTGGGTGGCTCAATTGACTGAGTGTCCGACATCAGCTCAAGCCATGATCTCAACGGTTCGTGAGTTCGAGCCCCGCGTGGGGCCGTCTGCTGTCGGCACCCAGCCTGCCTCGGATCTTCTGTCCTCCCTCGCTCTCTGCCCCCACCTCTCAAAAATAAATAAATGTCAAAAAAGTTTTTTTAACTTAAATGATCAGTGTTCTGAGAGAAGCAGAGGTGAAGCGCCGAGGGAGTCCCGGACAAGGCAAACAGCAACATCGCCGTGTGTGATGTGCTCTAACTGTGCTCTAGAACTCGCTGGGTTCCTGACTCTGAGCCTGCAGCCTTTATCCCCAGCTGTGGTTCTGAGGCTCGAGCGAGCACACAAATTGCAGGAGAGGGGGCTGCTGGCATGCATGTGGAATCACCTTGCATTTTGAACAGATCCCCTCCCCCACCCTAGGGCAATGGCGTCAGCGGCCAAGGACCTCCCTCGAGAATCCCTTCACCTTGGGGATGCCCGCCTCCGCCTGGGAGGATCAAGGAACTCATTTATTTGCTCCTTTCACTCAACAGATGCTCAGAGTGCTAGGTGCCAGGCGCCAACCTAGGCACCTGGGCTGTGTCTGTGAACAAAGCAAAGATTCCTGGCGTCACGAGCTTTTGTTCGTGGGGGAGAGAGCATTTTTTTTTAAACCTTAGTAAATAAGTAAATCACCTAGAATATTAGAAGAAATACCAAATAAAAACAAAAAGAAAGAAAAGGTAAAGCAGGGTTCAAGGGGCTGGAGGGGGACGGGAAGGGGTCAGGGAAGGCGGACAGCAGGCCCTGCAGATATCTGGGACATCGAGGCAGAGGTCACAGCCTGAGCAAAAGTCCCAAGGAGGAGCGTGTTTGAGGAACAGCCCAGGAGGCCAGTGTGGCTGGAGAGAAGGAGGCGAAGGAGGAGAGGGTTTTGAACGAAGGACGGAGAGAGGTGTAGACGGCTCAGAGAAGACGGGGCGGTGGGGAAAAGAAGCCACAGGTTTCTGAATTTCTCTGACGGTTGAACCAACGGGATTTGCTGATGGAGTGAGGTGGGGTGTGAAGGAAAGTGGAGTCAAAGATAACCGGGGCTTGGGGGCGCCCGGGGGGCTCCGTCGGTTGAGCGTCCGACCCTCGATCTCGGCGCAGGTCACGATCTCACGGTTCACGAGATCAAGCCCCGGGTCGGGCTCTGCGCTGACAGCATGGAGCCTGCTTGGGATTCTCTCTCTCCCTCTCTCTCTCTCTCTCTCTCTCTCTCTCTCTCTCTCTGCCCCTCCTCCACTTGCACTCTCTTTCTCTCTCTCAAAATAAATAAATAAACATTAAGAAAAAAAAGAAAAAGGTAACCAGGGTTTCTGGCCAGAGCAAGTGGGAGGCAGAATGAATAGGCTTTTGGATGGGCCAGCCGCTCGGGGCAGGGGGTGGAACCACTCCCAGGTAGCCACACGGAGAGGCCAGGGAGGCAGCTGAACCCACGGGTCTGGAGGTCAAGGGAGTGCTCTAGGGAGAGGGTCACTGGTGACCTTTATGAGCACAGCTCCTATCAGAGGTGGAGGCCGAAGCCTGGCTGAATGGGTGTTGGCGAGGAGGGGGAGGGGAGCTGCAGAAGAAACTAGAAAAGGCAGCACCTGAGATTTGTGTTGAGGTCCTGAAAGGTGGGAGGGGCAGAATTCAAACCCGAAGCCTACGCTCAACCCTCACACCCTCCTCAAGCCACAGAAGGTGGCGGGGGAGGAAGTCGCCTTCAAGGAGGCAATGGACACAGGTACGCAGGGGTGCGGGGCGGACTGGAGCAGAAGCACAGCTGTGAGGGCATCACAGGGGCATTTTTTTAAAGCTTCCAGGTGGCCCTATTGTGCAGCCCAGAGTGAAAACCAGAGGGGAAAGAGCAGTGACACTGAAGGTCAGGCTGAGATGGGCACAAACCTCATTTGGCAGGTGTGGGGACCGAGGCGAAGGGAGATGAGGTCATTTACCCAGGGTCGGCCTGAAAGGGGCAAAGGGAGAACTAGGAGCCCCTCCTCTTCCACCACCGCAGGGAGAAAGGAAACGGCCCAGCCCTCCCATAGACAACTCCATCGACGATCGTGGCCCCTGCGTAATAATCCACCTTCACCCCCCAGCTCTGCTCCAGGGTGAGGCCCTCAGCTGAGGGCACCAGACAGGACCAGAGACCACAGTGACCGCCCCTCCAGAAGAATTTTCAACCCAACAGGTGAAACAAAACAAAAAGAATGCTTCTCTTCAATTCAAGGCCGCTACGGAAGGGCTCCATTCCACACACATCCGGCCCCATGTAGCCCTTTTGCTCTCTTAAGTTTATTCATTTATTTTTGAGTGAGATAGAGACAGTGCAAGCTGGGGAGGGGCAGAGAGAGAGAGGGAGAGAGAGAATCCCAAGCGGGCTCCACACTGTCAGCAAGGAGCCCGACGCGGGGCTCGAACTCACGAAACCGTGAGATCACGACCTGAGCCGAAACCAGGAGTCAGATGCTTTAACCGACGGGGCCACCCAGGTGCCCCTGCCATTTTGGGTTTTTTTAATGAAATATTTCAGGTGTACAAAAACTACGGAAAGTAGGCTCCTGAGCGTCGTGACTCCTGAGCGTGTTTAAATCAAGACGGATTTCACTTTCAGAAAAAGCACACTGACTATACGGCCTCGGGGCTCCAGAGCCAGACAGCCTCGGTTCAGATTTGAGCTCCACTACTTACTAACTGGATAGCCTTGGACAAGTTACCCAACTTCTCCTAGCCTCAGTTTCCCCAGCTGTAAGTCGGGCGTAATTGTAGCCCTTGATTCATGGGGCTGTCCCGAGGATCAAATATGTCAATACCTACAGAACACTCAGCAAATACCGCCTGGCACATAGGAAGGAAGACCTTCTGTAAACAGCAGGGTTTACAGCCACTGTGCCTGGGTGTGTTTTTATTATTTTTTTGACTTGGAAAGTTCCCAGCTCCAGGACCAGCTGGAGAGGCTGTGGAGGTTGTGAAACGCAGCCCGAGAACAGGCTGTCCTTGTTCCCAAAACCACGTGCTGCGTGCAGCGAATGTGGAAATCCCAGCCTCAGCCCCTGCATTTCTGATGCTCTGGGAGAAATGCCTAGAAGTTAGTGATAACAAGAATGACTGAAGTCCAGCATGGGTGCTGGGAAGGGACTTCCCAGCAAGGAGTTGGGAGTTTGGTACCAAGGCTTCAGGAAGAGAAGAAACCTGCGAGGGCCTGGGCGTCAACCCCGTCCGTCCAAGGCTGCGTTTTCAGAAGCAGAAACCACCACCCAAGACTCAGCCCCTCCCTGCTCTGCTGCTCTGTGAGTTTCAGGAATCACTCAACCTCTCTGAGCTTCTCTGGTACAATGGGGCCATACGGGCCCATCCAGCAGAGTTTGTGCGAGGAATACATGAGATCATGGGGCAAAAGCTGTAAAACCACGTGTACCCGTGAGAGGGTTGAGATCCCGCGCCCCCCCAGCCTCAGGCCCAGAGAGAAGGTGGAGGACGGGTTGGGCTGACACATCACCTCCTCCCTTGCCAGTGGCTCCAAGGGACACCAGGTCCCGCCCCCGCAGCCCAAAGGTGTCTGAGAAAAAGGAAGCAAAACTTATCTGCCTTCCCCGGCTCTCGATCTCCTGGCTCGAGGCCCACACTGTGACGGAGCCCAGCCTCCCTCCGTGTGAATCAGGACTGCCTCCTAACTCATCTGGAAACCACCACCCCCCCCCCCCCCCCGGGCACCACTCGGCACACAAGTTACCTGGAATTCTTACCAGCAGCCCGATTTTACAGATCGGGAAATGGCTCAGAGATGGGAAGTAACCTGCCCAGGGTCTCAGAGCTCCCCAAGAAACACTGCCAGGACTTTCTGAATCCAAGGGCCAAATTCTCCCCAGTATACCAAGTAGTTCACACGAAGGTACCGACTTCCGATAACCCCCCCCCCCCCCCGCGAGCTGGGCCTCTACCTCCATGTTCTCTAGGCCTGCAGTACCCTTGGCTATTCACTGGCACAGCCCTATTCACCCCTCCAGATGGGCTCAGCACATCCACCTCCGTGCCTGCCCTGCGACCCCACCAAACAGTGTAGCTGCTGCTTCCGCAGGCCGCAGCCCTGTTTATCCGGGGACTAGAATTCCACGAGAAGGAGGGATGGGGTTCCGATGCCCAGCACACCTGCTAGAGCCAACAGCCGGCCTGGTGCCTACGATGGTCTCAGCAGAGGGTCATGACCTCGATGAATGCGCTCCTTAAGCCCCTCCCAGTCGCGGCCCCTCCAGAGTGCGGATGAATCCGTGCAGGGCCTGGCGCAGAGACCTGACAGAACGTCAGGCAAACTTAGAGGGTCTTAAAAGTTGTCGAGAAGGGAGTCTAGAATCGAGATCAGAGTTAAGCCCATCAAGTTCCTCCTACTGAGAGCAGGGACTGGACTCAGGTCCCATCAACCCTGACCTTGAAATCGAATATTCCTGGGCTGCCTCCAATGGGGGGGTGGGCGGGGGGAGCCACAATTCTTGCCTCCTGAATAGTCTACCTTGCAGGAATTGAGAGAGGATGTTCACTTGAACCGAGGATGTTTACTACCAAGACCGGCTTAGACCAGACCAAACCAGTCTGCACCCCAAGAAGGACCCCAGGGCTGAACTTCCCCCGACTTTTCCTCTCATGAGAATACTAAAAATCACGCCCAGGGGGTGGAGATTTAATATGCTAATTAGACCTACTACACACAACAGAAGCATGACCTTTAAGTGCCTAGGTGCTAATAAATCCCTCCCGCACACACCCTTCCCCCCCCCAAGTTTCTTTTTTTTCTTTTCTTTAAGTTTATTTTGAGAGACAGCAGGGAAGGGGAGAGAGAGAGAGGAAGAAAGAGAGAATCCCAAGCAGGCTTCGCACTGTCATCGTGGAGCCCGACGTGGGGCTGGAACTCACGAACTGTGAGATCATGACCTGAGCTGAAGTCAAGAGCCAGACATTCAACTGAATGAGCCAGCCACCCAGGCGCCCCCTCCCCGCCACCTAAGTTTCTTTGAAAAACTCACCCTGACCTCTCCTCGCCCAGCCAGCCTGCAGATTCTCTCCTTCGTGCTGCCTCCCTTGTGTCGGAGCATAAGCCCCAATAAAGCCTTTTCTGGAACTCTCTTTCAGCCTCTTACCAATTTCTATTGTTTCAAGAGTGCAAAGCCCCAGTTTGGTAGCCAGATTATGGAGCCCCTGTTTCACTTTGGATTTTCACTTCTCCAGCAGCCAGCCAGAGATTTAAGGGATTTAAGGGCAGCATGGCTGGAGAAAAGCTCCTGGCCCACTCATTCTTCGCAGATTCGGAACACGGACGGGTTAGCGCTGGCACTGACCAGGAGGCATCACGGGCTGGACTAAAGAGAGAGAAACATTGGCCCGGACGGCAGACACGCGGCTCTCGGCGCCTCCAGGTCCGGGCACCCGCTTTAACAACAAATGACATTTGTCAAGCCCTGAGAGTCAGAGAGCGGCACACTCAAAGAGCAGGGAGGTAGGGGCTGTATTCCTTGTGATGAGAGACACAAAGGCAAGAAAAATGTAATTTCAGTTACATTTCCTTACAGCTTGCAGCCCACACTGACAGACCCCCGAAACACGCCGAGTGTGACCTTCCTCAAGGAACTCACGGCTGCCTTAGTGCCTTAATGTTTACGTTTGATTAAAGACTAAAAGTAGGGGTGCCTGGGTGGCTCAGTCGGTTAAGCGTCTGACTTCAGCTCAGGTCACGGGTTCGAGCCCCGTGTTGGGCTCTGCACCGACAGCCCAGAGCCTGGAGCCTGCTTCTGATTCTGTGTCTCTTTCTCTCTGTCTGCCCCTCCCCTGCTTGCTCTCTGTCTCTCTTTCAAAAATAAATAAACATTAGGGGCGCCTGGGTGGCTCAGTCAGTTCAGCGTCCGACTTCGGCTCAGGTCACGATCTCGCGGTCCGCGAGTTTGAGCCCCGCGTCAGGCTCTGGGCTGACGGCTCTGGGCTGACGGCTCGGAGCCTGGAGCCTGCTTCCGATTCTGGGTCTCCCTCTCTCTCTGCCCCTCCCCCGTTCATGCTCTGTCTCTCTCTGTCTCAAAAATAAATAAACGTTAAAAAAAATTTTTTTTAAATAAATAAACATTAAACAAAATTTTAATAAAAAATAAAATTAAAAATTTTGCCTTCTACATGGAAATTCAACCAGAAAACACCCAGTTATATAGTCTGCAGACACACAAACTCAACCATTGTTCTAGCAGTAAGTTCCAAATAGCTCAGAGCCGTACTGAGCTCACTTTCAACACAGTTTGTGTGCCAACTGTCCAGGTCCTACATTTTCCTGTGTTTAAACAGAAGACAAAAGAGACGGCTCCCTCAGTGCCAGAAGAAACTAAAAGAGAAATGGATCGTTTTCATCGAGAACTAGACTTATTCTAAAGCAGTGGATTAAATAAATGTCAGCATTCACTACCATTTAACCGTGTTCTCTGATTTTTCCAGAAGGAAAACTTGGGAGAATTTTGCCAAATAAGATAAAAACGTATGCTGAATTTTCTGGTGACGACGTTGTAGTAAAAATGTTTCACATATGGAGATATTTAAAAGCAAGCAGATTGACTTTTTTTTTAAGAGGCAGTATCGCGATTTCTGAATTTATTCTGAAATGTGCTTTTTATGAATCTCTGACACACTTGTCCTAATGTGTAAGACTTTTCCTATTTGTATATCTGTGGTTTCATGTGAGAGAAGCCTTTGACATTAAAATTAATAAAAAGTGCTCTTCAGTCAGCTGCGAGCAAAAATAAGGCAAATCTAGCTCAACGGACTACTGAACATAAATATGCAGAGAAGATCAATTTTGACAGAGTCATGGACAACTTTCCAGAAGTAAAAGTTCCAAAACAGAAACTGTAATATTGCTATCATCCATGACTGTGACCAACCTACATGTAAGAGTAAGCTTTCTTTCAAAAATACACAAATGCAATTAAAAACCCTTCTTTTTAAAGATTTTATTTTTAAGCAATCTCTACATCCAACATGAGGCTTGAACCCACAACCTCAAGATCAAGAGTCGCACGCTCCACCAACTGAACCAGGCATGTGCCCCGCAGTTAAAAACTCTTAATCCATTACTTTTCCCCCATTTTTCTCCATAACATTTTTCCTTATTTTTCATGCTTTTCCTCTTTCACTGGCATGATTTCATATGCAAAGCTCAATAAAAGAAAATTTTCACCGTTTCTTTTCTGAATATTATTACTAATAGTATTACTAATATTAGTAATATTTCCTGTTATTAGTAATCATTTCCTGATTATTATTGAAAATAGTGTTGTCAGATAAAGGAGAAGGATATCTAAAATGGCCACTCCAAGGGGCATCTGGGTGGCTTAGTTGGTTAAGTGTCTGACTCCTTGGGAATGCAAGCTGGTGCAGCCACTCTGGAAAACAGTATGGCGGTTCCTCAAAAAACAATAAATAGAACTACCCTATGACCCAGCAATTGCATGACTAGGCATTTATCCAAGGGATACAGGTGTGCTGTTTCAAAGGGACACATGTACCCCCATGTTTATAGCAGCACGATCAACAATAGCCAAAGTATGGAAAGAGCCCAAATGTCCACCGATGGATGAATGGATAAAGAAGATGTGGTATATAGATACAATGGAGTATTACTCGGCAATCAAAAAGAATGAAATCTTGCCATTTACAACCACGTGGATGGAACTGGAGGGTATTATGCTAAGTGAAATTAGTCAGAGAAAGACAAAAATCATATGACTTGACTCCTATGAGGACTTTAAGAGACAAAACAGATGAGCATAAGGGAAGGGACGCAAAAAGAATATAAAAACAGGGAGGGGAACAAAACATAAGAGACTCTTAAATATGGAGAACAAACTGAGGGTCGCTGGAGGGGTTGTGGGAGGGGGGATGGGCTAAATGGGTCAGGGGCATTAAGGAATCTACTCCTGAAATCATTGTTGCACTACACGCTAACTAATTTGGATGTAAATTTAAAAAAATAAAAAAGTGTCTGACTCTTGATCTCAAGCTCAGGACTTGATCTCAGAGTAGTGAGTTCAAGCCCCACGCTGGGTGTGGAGCCTACTTTAAAAAAGAAAATAGTGTTTCTCTGAAAAAATAAATGAATTAATAAAATGATCACTCCGGGCATCAAATATGCCAGGTACATACTGATGTTGGTCACTGTGGCATCTTTTTGTGGATTGAGATAATAATAATAGTGAATTTCAGTTGAGCACTTAATACGTGCGTGAAACACTACTCTGAGCACAGCCTTGTATTAAGTCATATAATCTTCACTTTAGGGGACAGAGTAAATTCGAAACAGGAAGTGCTCAGAACAGCACTTGGCACACATATGTCACAGCCAAGGGCCGGGTGGGAACACAATCCCAGGTGGGTCTACTTCAAAAGCTGGTGAATGGAAGCATTTGGTAAGCCCCTTTATGATTTCTGAACCATATCAGATTAGAAAAAGGAAAAGTGAAAGCCTGGAAATTGGGCAGGGCTGGTCACGGGGTGTGTCAGCTGAGACCAGAGGTCAGACCCAAGGCCAGGTGTTCTGGTCTGACTTGTGGAGCCAGTCGCCCCTCGCTGCCTCCCTCCTCCGTAGGTCCTGCCTTCCCTGGGACTTGCTCCAGACAGGTGCCTGTGCAAGAAAAGCAAGCACGGAGACGACCAGGTGCTGGCTTACATACATCTGACGCTTGATGGCCCGCGGCTCCTAGAGGTGTGGCCCCACGTCCTCCAGGATCCTTCCCATCAGTAATAACTCAGGCTCCAGGACCATGAGTCCCCTCTGAAACACAGCCCCCGCCCCAGCCCACGCCGCCCCACACTTACGATGGACGCTCGCATCTTTTTTCCTGTCGTGGACCCTCAATTTCAGACTGGAGTTCGGTTTATCTGCTGCGTAAAGGCCTGAGGCTGCGGGGAGCAGGGGTGCGTTATGTCATTAATGGGGAACAGCGCTCCCAGGACCCCAGGGTACGGAGGTGGGCGGGGGGGGGGGGGGGGCGGGTGTCTGGCCAGGAGACCGTGCGCGGTTCTCCCCCGACTCTTCCGAGGACCGCCACCTCGCTCCCTTCGAGTTCCTCGCCGGCTCCCTCCCTGCCCCTGCACTTGGCCGTGAACGGACGAACCCCTCGAAGGGTCGGGTCGGGGGAGGCTCACCCCCCCCACCCCCACCCCCCCGCCACCGGAGAGGCGGCGGCGCGGCCCCGGGGGAGCGCGATCCCTGTCGCCTGCCCAGGGTGGCGCGCCCGGCCCGCAGGTGCCAGGGGGCGCCTCTGCCGACGGGCTGCTCCCTAACTTGCTTCTTCCCGCCTCACCCAACTTCTCCGCCTCGCACGCAGCGGTCCGGGACCCGGAGGGCCACCCCGAGCATCTCACCCTTCCTTAAGTCGGGGCAGGGCCGCCCCACCCACCTCGAGGACTGGGAGGCAGCGCGGCCACCGAGGGATGAGCTCTAATGGCCGCAGAGGCCGGGCCAGCGTAAGGTCAGCCGGCTCCTCCCCGCGCGGCTGACTAATGAGAGCCGGCAGGGCTCCCGGCCCCTGGGGCAGACAGGCCAGGTTGCCGCCCGCTCCCCGCCGCCGCCGCCGCCTCTCCCCACGCCCTCCTCCACCCAGAGGCGCTCCGCTTCCAGCGCCACCGCCTCCTCACCCCTTCCACCCGCGCGCTTCCGGCCGCCCCGTATTTGGGCCCGTCTTGTACTACACTCCAGCTGTATACACAGCCCACGGGCGTGGAATCCGTTTACTTACCTCCTCCATTCGAGGGGGCTCACGGCTTAAAACGACATTGAATTTGAAAGTCATTCGAAGGCAAAGGTCTAGCAGAATGAGAGCACTTTTGGGGGCGTCTGGGTGGCTCAGTCTGTTAAAGCCTCGGACTTTGGCTCAGGTCATGATCTCGTGGTTAGAGGAGCTTGAGCCCCACATGGGGTGGGGGGGGGGGGGTTCTGTGCTGACAGCTCAGAGCCTGGAGCCTGCTTCAGATTCTGCGTCTCCCTCTCTCTCCCACTCCCCACCCCCACCCCGCATTCTGTCTCTCTCTCAAAAATAAACATTAGAATTTTTTTAAGAAAAAATAAAAAGAAAGCACTTTTAACTATTGGGTCTTAAGCCCTCAGCCCCCAAACACGGCACACAGCAGGCATTCCGTGAATGAATGAATGAATGAATGAATGAATGAATGGATGACCAGACACTGGCCCTTCCTGGCACTGGGCTCTGACTGGGCTGTGACTCCCTAAGAGTAGAACCAACTCCTGTTCACCTCTCTTCCGGCCAGGGCCGGGCAAGTCCCTGAGCCTTGCAGTCAAGATGCTTGGGCCAATCCTGGCCCTGTCACCTGCTAGCTAGAGGGTTCAGGACACCCTTCCCTCTCTGAACCTCAGTGGATTCATCTCTTAAACGGAGTGATGATGGTATCGGACAACATGGAAGTTAATATATAAAAATGCATTCCCCAGAGGGAGAGCAACAAACGAAATGATGCTTGTAAAGTGCTGAGCCTGTTGTGTGGCACGTGGTAAATCCTCATCAGGACACGCTGGCCGCTAACATGAGGAAAGGCACGTGCTCATCCACATCAGGGGTCACTCACTAGCTTCCCAACAGGTGAGTCAGAGGCGATGCAGATACATACCAGAGCTTTATGGGCATTACAAACTGTAGTGCAGATTAAGCAGGTGACTGTAAAACAGTCCAAACCCAGGGTGGAAAGGTTCAGTTTTGAGCCCACCAGACTGACTTCTGCTTCTCCTTACTCCCTGCTTTCTACCAGAAATGTCACTACCCAGATGTCACTTTCCTTTCTCCTCTCACTGTGCTGTGCCAGGAAGAACAAAACAAAAAGCATATGGGGTGGGGGGGTGGGGGGGACCGAGGAGGTCAGGAAAGCGATTGGTACCTTCCACACGGCTCTCAAAAGAGGAGCTCCAGGGGCACCTGGGGGGCTCAGTGAGTTAAGCCCCCAACTCTTGGTTTTGGCTCAGGTCATGATCTCACAGTTCGTGAGTTCGAGTCACGCATTGGACTCTGTGCTGGCAGTGTGGAGGCTGCTTGGGATTCTTTCTCTCTCTCCCCCCTCTCTCTCAAAATAAATAAATAAACATTTAAAAAAAAATTTTTAAGGAGCTCTGTAAGACAGACTGCAGGCTGAGAAGCTACCAAATGATGTCGGTCCATTGCCAGCAAGACTCTCCTTAAGCCCCATCCCAAGTCCATCACCACTGTATGGGTGGGAAGCCATGCCAAGATCAACACCAAAGCTCCTGGTCTTTTCTGCAACCACAGCCATGGAGACCCGTTCTTCTTGTGACAGGGGAGGAGTATTATTAACTAATTAATTATTTGCAACGTCCCCATTCTCCTCCTTCTAAGGAGGGGGTGGGCTACTCCAGGAGAATCCACTGTTTTGCTGAGAAAGTAGGAGAAAATGGCTCAGGCTTATGCTGAAGGCATGACACCTTGTGGGGATTCCGAGCAGGTAGGGTAGAAGCAGCAGGAAGATCAGAGCAGGAGAAGGAAAGGAGGAAAGGGGCAGGGAGAGGAGAGAGAGGGCAGGCAAGCCACATCTAAGGAAACAGAATCCATTAGGAGGATTTTGTTGAGAACAGGAGGGTTTCCATTGCTTGACATTAACTCTCAAGACCTGAACACTCTTCAGGGGAAAGCTCTATCAGTCAACTGAGTACAGGTTTTTTTTTTGTGTTTTTTTTTTTAAGTAGGCTCCGCCCAATGCAGGACTTGAACTCAAAACCCTGAAGTCAAGAATCGAGTGCTCTGCCAGGAACCCCTTAGCCAGCCAGACGCCCCTGAAGGACATTTCTTTTAACATTTATCCATTATACTCTGGTGAGGCTTTGTGAATATGCCAGTTCTGACAATTTGCTCTGACCAGAAAAATCAGGTTTTTATGAAAGAAAAGAAAGGTGACGTATAACTTCCTCCTGAATCTCCATCTCTGAAACCCCTCAAGTCCTACTGAAGAGAACAAATCCTTATTGAGAAGCCCTGAAGAGCTTCCCCTGCATAAATGTGCAGCATAACGACCATACTTCCCCTTGAAAGAACATTCCTGAAATGTTCAGCCTTTCTCATCCCACTGTTTGTTAAATGGCCTCACAGTCCGGGGACCTGGGAACTGTAATGGACATTCATTTTTGTCCAGTGGTCTTTCACTGGGTGACTCTGGGTGGTTCTGCTGTATCACAGTACTCTATCACCCTGACTGGGGACATCCGTGACCCAGGTCCAGCTATGAGGCCCCAGCCCCCAGGCTATATCCGCTGACCCTGGAAGGAACATATGACCCAATCCAGACCAATCAGAAGCCTTCTCCAAGATGGAGCTATGTACACACACACACACACACACACACACACACACACACACACACACACA